>NW_020449830.1:0-168434 GCF_003343035.1 Apteryx rowi | reverse complement strand
GTGACAGAGCACTGGAAGAGGTTGCCCAGAGAGGTGGTGGAGTCTCCTTCTCTGGAGATATTCAAAATCCACCTGGACATGATCCTGTGCAACGTGCTCTAGGTGACCCTGCTTGAGCAGGGGGGTTGGACTAGATGATCTCCAGAGGTCCCTTCCAACCTCAACCATTCTGTGATTCTGTGATTCTGTGATTTCCCTGGCTATCCACAGTAATGCTTGAGAGTTATTACAGGCAGGGCCTTGTAGATAATTGAGTTTTTGGATTAGGCACTCACAAGATCAGTGAAGAAGGTGACAGTTCAGATGCTCACAAAAACTCGCCTGTGACACCAGTGACCCCGAAATCAGGGGCTGAACACTCCATGCAGACTATCAGAGCTACAAGCTCCATACCTCCTCTGCCTGAGGACTTTTAACCCCTAGTCCTATCTTCCTGTGAAAATACCCTAACTACAAGGCTACTGGTGATTAATTTCTTGTTTGACACTATTCTGCTTTGTACACATAAGAGATTTTGTTGGAGAATGGACTGCAATTCAGTCATTACCTCTGTCAAAGCAGAACAACTCCAGCAGGAAGAACTCAGCCAGCCCCATCTCTCACTGGTCTAAGGCTCAGTTAAGACAGTCACATGGGAGGCAGAAGGTATTAGTTCAAATCTCTGCTTAGAAACAGATTAGGTTTGACCCCTTTTCTTCTAGTACTTCTGTGAACTCTAACTCTAATCAGAAACTTGTCCAAAAACACAACCTAAATAAATTCTCACGTGAACAGGGCCTTATGCTCCAAGGTGTCAGTCTCTACTTCAGCAAAGCCCATTTAACTTATTTTTAGAACAAAGGCCATAGCCCAAGAACTACAAAAAACTCAGGCATTAAAAAAAAAAAGAAGTTTTGTTCTAGCGGTAAACAGGTTGTTGAAGAAGCATTTAAGGATATCAAACCGAATCAGTCATAGGACTGGTTTGCTCAGCCAAGCCAACTTAACTTGGTCATCCTCAAAGGAGTAAAACTCTCACATAATTTTTAAAGGCTTTTGTTTAAAATACATCCTTCCTTCCCTCATTAGTAAAATTAAATGCTGCTTTAGTATCATGATTACTGACTCCTGAAGCAGATTCAGGTTGCTGAACAAGCACGGTAATTTCATAAAGGGCTGTACCTCAGGTTTCTTGTCTAGGAATAGGGAAATAAAACACTGCCAATGTCAGAACAGGTAACGACAAGAAGCCAAACACACATAGAATGGAAAAAAAAAAGGAAGCGGGGGAAAAAAAAAGGGAAGATCAGTTCCTCTGATAACTGTAAGGCCCAGGAAGGCATTCCATGTTCCTAGCTAGCCAAGCACATTAGCCAAAGGACCTCAGCCTACCAGGTGCCAAACTGCTCTGAAAATCGGCCAATTAGTATCACAGTGGAAACAAATGCATGACCAGGACTTGTGAAAATTTAGCCCTCAGAATACCCTAAAACACTGCCCAATCCTGTGCCTAATCACAGCTCATCCCCCACCACTATTTCTGCAAAATAGCTATCAGCTGAGAAAGTGATATAGGTGTTGACATTCAAATGAGCTTTATTTCACCGGCTCTTTGATTTCTTCAATTTAGGCAATTAGACTTCTTTTTCTTATGTCATCTTTTGTCTTCCTTTTATTACAAAGCTCCGCTTAAACTCCTTTTTTCTGACAGCTTCATGAACAGATGTTTATTTGTACATTTACAATTTTCATGGACTATTGGGATGAATTCTAGAACTTTTATTCAAGGAATTAGCTTTTGTTTTATACTACTAACTTCTACATAAAGATCATGTAAATAATTGGGACCTGAAGGTATTCCCTGGAGCAAAAGCTATTGTACCATTCACTCTCTTATGTCCAATATTCTTTTAGGGTTCCTTTTTCCCCCCTTGTATCTGCTGCAAATAAGCGACTTCCAATTGCTTTTTTTCTTCTGTTAAAGAGACTAAGAATTGGTATGAGCTGCAGCCATGGGGGTAGATGCCCTTGCTGCCATTCCATCAAATACTAGCTGGGGCCTTTGGAGAGATCCTCACACAGCAAATTGCAACCACCCTAAGCGGCCACATTCCTCTTCAGAAATTAAATTTCTTTAAAAAGTCTCATTTTGTCCTGAGGCTGGATTTCTGTTCTAGTAAATTCTAATCCACAGAGACATCTACTTCCCATTGAAGTTGATCGGAGCTGCAGGTGACTGGTGCCTCTGTGGCTCAGACCCTTAGGCTGCATTTCTCCCAGAAGAGGAATACATTATTAATACAAGTTAGCTATCCTTGGGTAAAAGTGTAGTGAAAGCCACATTTGTGCCTTTCACAGAAGTGAGATGGTTGATTACGGAACAGACTCCCAACTCTCTTTCAGAAAGGATTTTGCTTGGAGTTCATTTTAAAACATACTTTTTTTCCTAGTGAAGCATTAGAGTAAGGAGTAAGAACAGGCTCTCAGAACTTCTGTAATTTTTCAATTAAATAAAATGGAATGAGATAAAGGAAAAAGCCTCATCCTTTCTCTAATGCATTTTTTCTCAACTGGGATTAATTTTTCTTTAGCAAAATGGAGAAGGTAATAACTGCTTTTGGAAAAAGAAAATATCCGGCACACCTGAGATTTTAGACAAATAGTTCCTTCTGCTAAACAAATCTATGGTGAGTTGCAGATGGAAGAAAAAAATCCCTGGAGCAGAGGCAAAAAATTTTGAAGTAGTTCACTGGGTCTATATATAGGCTCATGCTTTGGTGCAAATGGGATTTTTCTGACAGGTTGACTCAGGCTTTTGATAGAAGCAAGATTTAATGAGAATATGTTCCCAGCTTCTTTTCCTGCCTTAGTTTGTATATTTGGTTTCTACTGTTGGCATTACATGTTGCTCTTTAGAGTTTGCATTGCACAGATACACAACCGTAACTTAATTTCTTTGCTCTTCTGCACTGCAATAGTCAGATTGCACATGAAAAAGCTGCTCTGTTTTGATGGGTGCCTGCCAGAGATTCATTTGCCAGGAAGCTGGGTTCAAATAAAAGAATGACATTTTTTCCTCATGCTTAACAACTCCAGATTGCCAAACATACTACAGGATAAAGAAGCCAAGTGGATGTGTAACTGCTTTACTTGCCAGTTGGCAGCTAGACAGTCACAGGCTCTTGATTTATTAGCAGTGTTTTATTACTTGGTGCTTAAGCTTATGGCAATTGGGTCCCACATTTCTTTTTCATCTTAAACAGAGGCTTCAGCAGGTGATCCAGAAAGAAATCTGCCTTAGATGATCCATTAAGTTCTTGTCTAGAGCAGAAAATATTTACTGTTGTTGTGCTGGTGTTAGGAGCCCTCAGTCCTCAGGGTTAATTGACACAATTGCTGAAAAGGGCTGTCAAAGTCAAACAGTCAATTACATCAGGGTGTAGGAGCTTGATGACAAGCCTCAGGTCAAATCTTTCAGCACAGATATATGCAACATTTTGTCAGCTGCATTGATGCTTCGAGAGAGAGAGAGAAAGAGGAAGAGAGGAAGAAGTAACGAGCAAAGCTTGAGAGCTGTGCTAAATTCACTGGAGGTCACTTCTTGGATGTCCCATACTCTGAACAGAACTAGCATAAAGGAATCATGACTTGTTTTAACCCTAGCCACCTAAGGAGAATCTGGAAAACAGGCCTGAAGGGGTATGTGGTCTGCCCTGCATAAAAATATATCATCTGTGTCATCTCATAATTGCTTACTCTAAAAACAAACAAAAAAAAGTCCTCTTTCTTCATCTGATCTATTCCCTCCCCCACAAAAGAACACCTTATTGGATTGAAAAATAAAATGTGTCTCAGCTCTGCCAGGAGAATTGCCGTGGCAATGCAGCAGGTGGCCTGCCTAGGAGAAAGGCAGGGAAGTGAGATGAACTTGGGAACCCACAGGCACCTTTCACAGGGCAGGCTGGAACTCTGCCATCATTACACGGCATTCACAAAACCTTTCGATTTTGACAGGTATGTAAATTCATAGAAAAGCATGGTTTCAAATTTTCCCCGGCTAGCCCAACCTTCTGGTTTACCATCTTAATTTAGAGGGTTTTGGAGATTATCACACCAAGTGATACATGAAAGGATGCGTTCACGAAAGAGAAGACATCTGAGAAAGACTTACTGTTTCTGGATCAGTGATGTATAAAAGTGACTTCCGGTTCTTTCTGTGAAGAAAAAAGTTGAACAGAGATCAAATTACATAAATTGTATTAAATTATATTTGTTGGTGAAGGGCTGAATTACATCATGGAATATCCTGTTTTGGTCCCAAAATGCCACAGTTACTCCTGTATCACTCTCACAGTGCTGCATCTTCGTATTGTACAGCCCAGCATGTATGTTTTATAGACCTCAGTAACACTCTCCAAAGCAGGGGATATTTACATAAGTGTGGAGAAAGAAATATATGCATCAAAGATCACCCAAGGGGACTCACTAGCAAGTTGTAAGGACAGTAAAGCATAAGCATGAAACTTAGTTTCCTGCATCCTGTGCAATTGCCCCAACTACCAAGTAACAGATATTCTACTGCCACACAGAAACCTCCTGATGAAAACCCCAGTGAAACAGCTATGCTCCCATGACTGCATTCAATATGACTCACTCAGTAACTTCTCATTAAAAAATCTCCATTCAGAAGAGAACAGAGTACAAGAGTGCAGTACCAATTATAAAGTCCCAGGCAAAAATAATTATAATAAAAAAAACTGTCAGTCTTTTTACCTGCATACCAAAGCTATTAAAAAGCTTTACAACAGGCAGGAAGTTAGCAAAATTAGCTGATCCTAAAGGGCTGTATTCGGGTAAAGTACATCATAATCACAAGTTAGTCTCTGCCTGTTCATCTTGTTCCACCTTCAAAGGGACATACCCCAGGGAAGGGGTGGGAGGAGGGAAGCAGGATGTGACAGCTGATCAGTCACTGTTGAAATAGCTGGGATGCTCTYGTGAGCTCTATTGTAAAGCTTTGATCTGAGGGAGAAAAGAATCACTTCTGCTTTTTCCTTTCACTCTTAGCTCCAGATAGACCTACTAAATCTTTTCTTCCTCCACTGGTCTTCTGGAGTGTCTGGGCTTAGTTATCATCTCTTAAATACAACCGGCTGAGAAAAGGAACAGAAAAAAATGAGATAAACACAATAAAAAAGATCAAGCAACTTTGCACGAGGAAAGAGAGACTATACTAAGAGTTTCCAACCTATAATAGAGGTGACTCTATGAAAACATGATAGTCAGGACTGGCATGAAAAAGGGGAATAGAGAATGATCATTCACCATTGTTCATAATATCAGAATTGCATTACCTAAAACTACTAACATATACTGATTGCATTTAAGTAAGGTATAGTTGACCTCCCAACCAGGATGATGGTAAAGACTGCACAGTGTTAAAACTTACTGCGTGACTGTAAGGACAGAAAATACAGTAACAGAAAAATTCTCTTAACCCCAATGGTGAACATCTGAATACATTTCACAAGACGACCTGATGCAGAAAGTAAGTTTTTAGACATTATACTGGACCTACATATTATGTTAGACTATTTCTTGGAACAGCAAGAACTTACAAAAGGAGAACTTAGTCCCAGGTAACACAGAAACTAGTAAATATGTACATAACAATGATCCACTCTGTCATAGTAATTAGAATGCCAAAAAATTCACTGCATAACATTTAGCTTCAAAAAAGGGTATTACATAGAAAGAAAATGAAAAAAGAATAAAAACAGCATCTAAAAAGGTAAAAATGTTTTCATATATAAGGAAGACTGTTTAAAGACATCGTGTTAGTGGCTTAGAATAAATCAGTATTACCTATCAAGAAGAAATTAATAGAACAAGAAAAAACTGGCATAGTTTAATAGCAAACTTGAGGAGGTTAACAGATTTATCAAAACACTTCAAAAGGTTGAAATTGTGTTCAGATGAAGGAAAAATACAACTGGCAAGATAAAAGTAAAACTTTTAAAAATATCTAAAATAAACATATTATATAAAATAGAGTATATATTAGAGAGATACATTAATGTAATATATTTATATTATATATACATACACAGAGATGTTATAAAGTGTAAAAATACAAGACTGGTGAGTTAAATATAAAACCATAACATGACAGACAAAAAAAGGAACATTTGGTCAAAAATTTAATATATATTAAGAACTTTTTTGAAATACTCTGAAACTGGAAACTTGGAAAAATGTCTAACAGAAAATGAGATGCAATAGAAGAACATAGAGTAAGAGGACTATAGAAAAGAATCTAAATGATTATATGTTGTTGTCATACAATGGACAACCTTAGATAGATTTTTGTACCAGAGTCATCCTTTACAGGGTGCTAGTTTGCAGAACTATTTGAAATTAAAGTGTCAGCAAATGAGCCTTTACAACAGATCATTAAAAAATCTTAAAACTCTATTCTTGGAGGTTTATTATTAAGATTTCTAATGGAATTCCAGGAATTCTAAAGGAATTGAAATATGATATTGGTAAGTCTTAACTACTATATGCAACATTCCACTTATATTGACCTTACTATCAGAAAAACAGAAGACATTTTCTATAGTGTGAATTGCATATTTTTAAAAATGCATCAAGAAGTACTTACAGATCAGCAACTTCAATTCCTCTGCCATGCAAATTAGGTCAAGCCATAATCCATACAAGAATTTGTAAACACAAGGTAAATATGAGACAATGAGGAATGAATCATTTCTCTCAAATTTATTAGAATTCTCTGAACAAATAAATGAAAATACAGTGAAGGCTGATTCAACTAATGAAGTGATTGCAATTTTACATAAAACTTTAGACAAAGCTGCTCACAAACCCTAAAATGCTATAAAAAAAAAGATCTGCTCACGTACAGAAAACTAACTAAAAGGCTGAAAACAAAGGGGCACCTTTCACCATGGAGGGACAGGAGCGGTACTACTCCCCAGGAGCAACTTTTCTTTTCACCATAATAAGTAGTGATCTGGAAAAGGGGTGAAAATAGGAGTGACAGTTTCACATAGTAGTCAGAATTAAAGCAAAGGGCAAACAGCTGATGGACTCAACATCAGATACGTTATCAGTGAGGAAAGATGCTTGAGATGCTGTTGATAGGTATTTGAAAATGTGCTGCCCAGTAGTCACTGTCGGTCAGAAAGGCAAATGAGATATTAGGAAATATCAGGAAGAAACAGAAAACAAATAAGAGACCATCATTATGACACTGCGTAAATTCGTGTCTTGAAGTTGTGACTACAAGTATCTAAAAAGATACAGAGCAGGGCAATTCGGAGGCATTATATTCAAGAGAAACCAAATATCAAAGACCGCTGTAGTTTGGCAAAGAGATGACTTTTAGAGGGGAGCAAAGGGGAACAGAAATCTGTCAGATATCTATGAGATGGTAAGAAGAAGCTGAAAGGGAACGATTTTTCAGTGTCTGTCACGCCATAGGAAGTACGGGTGCCAATGAAAGGATCAATAAGCAGGTTTAAAGCAAACCAAAACCCCCAATTTCTAATACAATGCATACTTAAACGGTGGGATTCATTTCTACAAAATATTTTGTGTTTAAAGAACAGTTAGAAAAAAGTTTTTGAAAGAAATGTCAAAGGCTATTAAATGAGATAGGTCAGATGCAACATCTGATTCAAGAAGTCTCTGAACTGCAGACTGCCAAGAGTGAGAGTCAACACCATGAAAAACTTTATTCCATTTTCGGCCTGTTCTTACATTTTTTCCCTAGCCATCTGCTACAGGCTACTGTCAGAGAGAGAAAAAACAGACTTGAAATGGACCTCCGGCCTGACACGGTAGGGTCATTCTTGTACAAGCCTGCCTCATGGTTTTGGGGATTATGCATGACCTCTCATTTGCTGTACATCTTTATTTTTGGATTGTTTGCTAGCACCTTTTCTGCAATTTTCACAGACTCGCTGCAGTGGCTGCCAGTTTAATTAAAAACAAAACAAAACAAAACAGCCTCTACTTGATATTATTTCTTTCTCACAACTTTACTTTGGAATTTACTCAGGTTTTTATTACAGAATGATAGCTCCAGGCCATCCTTCTCTAAAAGGACACCACCAACTTATATTAAATAGTTTTAATTTCCTTCAACTATTCCCTGTTGTCCAACACATTTTCTGAGATACTAGAAAATACTATTTCTTTCCCTATTGATTTTTTCTTTACTATAAAACAAAGCATTGATTTTTTTTCCCTTCCGTCTCGTGTTCCTAATGGCACTTAAATTAACATGGTTCATTTGTATGCCACCTTACCACGACTAATGCATCCTTCTTGTCAGACCAGCATTACCAATAACAGAACATAGGAGCCTCCACTCAATCAGCAACCTGATAAATGGCACTCTGGTTGACAAGAGCAATGGTTAGACTCAGTCTTCCTCTATGCCCTTGGGCAAGTCTCTTAATCTAGCCTACCCTTCAACTCCACGTGTACAGAATAGGGACATAGTTTATTTAGCCCATATAGGTTTGAGGATGAGAAAGATCTGCTAGTGAACATTTTATGTGCTCAAATACCTCTTGCAAAGAAGCAACAGATGAGGGTATTACTTGGGTTCTGAAGAAAGAATATATCACACACAATTCGACTGGCACACCTCTCTCGCCGCTACAGTAATCAATACTTTCTGGAAGATGTAATATTCACCCTTTTCTGCCTGAAGAGAGTTGTCTACTTTACAGGAGCTATTCAGCATTCCTGGATAGAATCAGTTTTACAAAAGAGGCAGAATTCTGTAGCTCCCGCGTAAGAGTTTGCTACCACTTGTTTTCCTTCCTGTGAGTTTCTTTCAGCCTCCTAGCTCTGTAATAGCTGATAATAGGCCAGCCTTACCAGTATGCCTCGCAGAATTATTAGAGATGCTCGTGCTGTGCCTGTTCTCCAAAGAGGTCTGTGGCTCCCCAGTACAAACTAGTGTTTAACTGGCCTTTATTTGTTTGTTGCATTTTCTGTGCTGCTTGGGTCCCTTTTATTTATTTACTTCTGTTTCATTAGCTTAATTTCTGTTTTGGTTTGTATTTTTTTTTTCTTCTTTAATGTAAGATAACTCCTGATGCAGAGCAGGTCAAAAGAGCACAAAAGCTAGGGGTTTTTGAAACACTTATAAATAATGGCCCTTGGGAGACTACATTGCTCAGGGCTTAGAAAAAGATCCTTACCTTATTGTCAAATCTTAGGAAGGGGTTCCACAATCTAAAGAAACTGAGAACTCAGTGATGGAAGAAGCTTCACTGATACTGGAAGAATTGTTTACGGCAATATAAATCCTGCTAAGAGTAAACATGCAGAGTTGAATTTGACTGGAGCCAGCTCTTAGTGACCAAAAGCAGATCCAGTGCTATAGGGACCTTTTCATTCAGGCACAGCTCAAAACCACATAAGTGTGAAAAGAAATAGAATCCACTGACCATGGCATTAGAAATTACCCCTTTAAATAGACTAGTTTTCTCAGTGGAGGAAAACAGGTGCACAACTACATGGTCTAGTAAAAACAGCACTTGAAAATATATCAGCAAATATACAGATATATATATAGGACCTCTCAAGCACCACCGGCCCAGAACAATTCCTGAGCAAGATACCCTAATCTACAGACGAGATACAGACCAGATTCCAATAAATAACTTATTTGAATTTATTTATTCTTTATGTTAAATCTCTCTACAGGTGCATTTTCCTTACACTTATGCTGTGCAATATCTCCCTAGCTGGTATTCATAAGCTCTTACAGGTGAGAAATGGATGTTACTCCTATGGATGAGAAATGAAAAGGATAAAAATGCTCTTAATGATAGAAAGCTTATTAAGTCATATTCATGTTTTTCTTTCATTAGACTCTATGTCAATTCAGAAAGAAAAATATTTCAATGACATTGAATTTTGTGAAGACCAAATTTAGAAAAATCCATGTTAAAAATAGACCAATCCATTCATGTAAGGGTGTGATACAAAGAATGTGTTATATCCAGACAGAAACTCATTTGTACACTTCAAAGACAATTTTGCCTGTAAAATTGAGTATCAGAAGAAATGAGCACCACACAATAGAAAAATACATACAGTGCAAGTGAATCATTCATACTTGTCAGAAATTGCTGATTCTGTGGAATGTCTCCTGCGACAGAAAAGTGTTCTTCAAAAGCTGAAAAGAAGTCTTAAATACTGCACTCAAATTGACAGYCATTATTATTATTATTAATTTGAGAAATAAAAAGCTTTAGAGCCCACTAGTTATAAATGCTTATTAAAAGGCTCATGAAAAAGGCTGGCCTACAAGTAAAAGAATCTCTAAATGCCCATGCCACAGCTTAATAGATGCAGGCAGGCCTATGAGCAAAAGACTCTGAATGTACATGCTACAGCTTAAAAGATGTTGCCCATCTCTCCCATGCACCATGGCACCAACCACCTCAATCACATAAGTTCCTTTAGCAGCTATGGCAATTGTGCACAAGCACAATTAGTCTACAAGCAAGTACTGCAGAGAGACATGCAACCTGTAGTGGTCCCTGCCAGGTGAAAGGGAGCAGGCACCACGTAATGAAATTCTTCTCGGGATGAGATCCATTCATTCAGAAAACYATTTATTTCTTGGATGGCATACAGCTAATATTGAGCTGAGAAACTTTTACAGACCTCCTAGTTTTGCAAGGGCAGAGTCAACCCAGGAAAAAACCCTGTTGAAAAACCATTGTGAAAAAGGCTGACAATCCCCACCATCAGAACTAAAATCCCATGGTGGATATACCTCTACTCATATAAACCAACACCGACATTAACCGGCATCCTTAATTACAGTGTTAGCAGAGACACTAGGGATTCAACTGGCACCAGAAGCTGAAAAGCCTTCTCATTTTTTATGTCAGCTTCATCCACACAGCAGTATAGGGGTAAGCAGTGTAGTGGGACATTGATCTGTTCAGCAGATTAAAAGGATTTTTCCATGTTAGTCTGAAGTGTTGCACTAAGACTAAATCCATATCAATATTTAATTACAAGCAAGCTATATATGACAGCTTTGTTAATAGGCCATGAAGGACCTCTTACAAGTGGCTCTGGCTGGCATGCATAAGCCTTAGATTTTCAAATGTTTCTTGATGCATAGAAAGCAGCTGTGTTGATGGAAATCTCTCAGCTAAAAAAACAGTGCAACTTTCTGAAAATGTACCACTTTGCATCTGCAAAGAACRAAGAAATAATTCAGGATGTTAGAAAATCTTTAACTGTTTGCAGCAGCAAATAAACCATATCTCAGGATAGAAGTGTATAATCTTGATAGGTAGTCTTGGGGAAGATGATATTAGAACAACAGAGGAAGAAAAAAAATGCAGTTTAGTAAATAGAGAGATGTTCCATATGTCAGCAAACTTACTTCAGGAAGTCTCATTCCTGGGAACGGAGACAGTTCGGGCTAACGATCTTTTCTGATCTCTCCCAAGCAAAATACTATAGGTAAACAACACACAATCACCACTTCAATCTGGTTAAAGTTGAAAGCAGTTGATTTGTTTAAAACAAATGAAGTCTACTTGGAACAAACTTCACAGGCTAAAGTAAGAGAATGATGTAGCACAGAGAAAGGATCAGATTAAAGCAGTAGAGCTTAGTAATAAAAGTGAGGAAGCCAGCCTGTGGAAAAGGAATAATCAACACTTTTTCACCTTAAAAAAAAAAAAAGTTACATAATACACTGCAGCAGGTTTGATCTTTTCTTTTCCTGGCCAGAAAATTCCTATGGGGAGGGGGCGGGGAGGCGGAAATCACAGCGAGTTTCATTCTGCTGTCCGTAAGTAGGCAAAATGACAAGGATCTGAAACCAAGATGAGGGCAGTCTCAAATACCTCGTGCTTTTCAGGCTATGCTGGAGCCCATGCAACTTAGCACCAGGGATCACCTCCCTGGGCTTGCCCCAGGGAACCCTCCCTGGGGTTGCCCCAACCCTTGCCCTAAAACTCAGCATAATCTTTGATGCCCATCTTTCAGGTCCTACACCCATGTTTAAACTTGCAGGAAGTACTCAAAGGGCAACTTTATGGCTGTTTTCTGTAGCGCCTGGGCATAGAAGTTCCCCTGTCACTATGGCCAGAGACTTTTGAACATCTTCATGCCTTTTCTTCTCTTTGATTTTGCATAACACCAAATGGCCASAGCCAAGGTGCAGGTTGGCATGGAAGCTCTGACAGCATGGCTTCTGCTTGAATTAGGTAGAGCACATGTATTTGAATTAATTAACATTTAGTATAAAAGGCACACGTCTTGCTATGTGAACATACTTGTGAAATCACTTCCATCTGACTGACAAACTTTATCCCAAAGAAAGTGCTCTGAATAATCCATTACATGAAAGGAAACAAAGGTCATCATACAAAGAGTAACATATTTAAAGCTTGTTCATTTAAGAGACATTGAAACAAGAGCAGACATCTAATACTCTACTTCACATTCAGCCAAAGGCATTTGTGCTTTGATGGCGGTAAAAAATTTCAGGTACTTTTGAAATGTCATCGATCTTGGTCTGTAGCCCTCAGAACCACAGCTATCTTCCTACCCAGCTGATGCTGAGAATTTGACCCCATTGATTTACATTTCATGTCAAGGGTCCACCCTGAAGTTCATTGCGCAGAAATCATGAAGATACCATGTCTGGAACAACACGCGATAGCCTCTCATTTAACTAACAAGGCTTGAAGCAGACCAGCAAAGGACTAACTCCTTTCCTCCAATACTCAGACCACAAATTTGAATACTACTGGGAATGACTGGTTATTGAGCTCTAGTATTTATAAAAATGGAGTTTTACAACATGGTGCTTCCTGTTTCCAATAGGCTTACAAATTCCTAGGGACCAGCTTATTTTATTTATGCTGATATTTGTGATAGAAGTCCTGAATCGGGAAGTTCAGAAGAAAAGCAAAGATGAAATAATTATTGATGTTAATCTAAAGAACCAGAATTTGATTCGCTCATCATTGGCAAACTTTTGCTCTCTTAATACAGCATGCAACAGCAGGGCTGTTTAGTGTACGGATATGTATGTGGATATTTAGCATATGACCTGATCCTGTACCTATTGCCTGTTTGTATCTACCAAACAGTAGAACTCCGATTCACTTCTGCAGTGCACAAAGAGACACTAAATAATCCCCTTTTCTGGGCTTAACTTAGTAAAACTTCCACCTATCAAGCTGAAAATCCCTAGAGTTTCTACTGTTTATCTTTGCTTGTTGTATTCTCAAGTCTGAAAATGTAATAGCTTTAGCCATGAAGTGCGGGGGGAGGAGGTGGAAAAGAAAGTATCTCCTTATGATAAAAAAAAAAAAAAGTGGCCTCTTTTTGAGCACCATTACAGACAAATTTTAGCTTGAAGACCAACTCTCAGAGGTGAGTATTTGTTTTTTTTGCTGAAGACCAATTTTTTGATTTGAGAATTAAGAGACTGTGAGAATTACTTACTGACAGTGCACAGTAGATCAATACCATCGCTTCTGCAGCACATTTTGAAAGTACACAACTATCTATGACTTTCAAAAATGATGACAGTGTTTTGTACCCAAATCCACRTTCTGTCTCCCAATATGAAATACCTGACAACTTCAGGTTACTTTGAAGATTTTCTCTTTATGCTGGGCACATACATGTGAGTGACTTGCCTTTATTTTTTGCTGTTCCTCTCCTCA
Organism: Apteryx rowi; assembly: GCF_003343035.1. NCBI lineage: Eukaryota > Metazoa > Chordata > Aves > Apterygiformes > Apterygidae > Apteryx > Apteryx rowi. Next base: position 154,698 of record NW_020449830.1, on the reverse strand, counting down.
TTACAGCTAGCACAACCTGAGATGAAGCACTGGATACTCCAAAGCCATATCTTCCTGAAAACTCTGGGAAATGAGAGGATTCAGTGACCATGTGTGTGAACCAAAGCGATGTTTTTCTGCTCCCCATCCCTTAAAAATAAAAAAAGGAAAAAGAGAGAGAGAGAGAACCAGCCCAGCACTTCAGGCCATCCACAGCGAATGAGCTGACACCACAGTCCTGTTTGGCAAGATTTCTATGGATGCTATTTAAAATCAAACTGAAAAAATCACAGTCTCAGCAGGCAAAGTCTTGCAAACAGCCTGGCAGAACAATCTGCCATAGAGGGCTATATACCCTGCAGAAATTCTTACACATGTATCCACTTCCAACATTTTTCAGCTCAGCTCCCTCTCTCAAACAGACCAGTATTAACCCCAAGTAATCTCCTTCTATTTTGAAGACCCAGTGTAGATTTACTTTTACATTAAGAAACAAATTTGCCCCATTAGACACGCAAATTTGGATTACGCACCAAGAGGGTAAAGGAGGCCTTGCTTTGTGGAAGATGTCATGCTCCTGGTGTCTAGCCAAAGGTTTGTTAAACCAAAGCCCTGATGACTTAGTTTTCTTGTCAGCAGAGTTCTGAAGTCATCGAAGGAGAAACTGCTTCTTATCCCTCTTTTTGCATTGCCTAATAGAGTGAAAGCCGTACTTCCTTGATTTTTATTGCTCTGCAGTGCAACCACAACACACAGTTCGCACAGATTTTGGTGCAAAGCATATCCCTGCATGCCCTCGCTTGTGGGGCAGCCCAGCTGTAACACATGGCAGAGGCACAAATCTCTGCTCTGCTGACATTATGGTTGTGTTGTCAAATCTGCTCTTCCAGGAATTGCAGTCTGTTTTTTATATATATATATTTATATATTTATATATTTATATATTTGTCTGTGGGAGGCTACAAAACCAAACAGATTGGCCAGCATTGTTGTAGAAACCCCTGAGGAGTTGAATAATTCTAAGAATTTCCCCGGGAGTCCTCGGAAGCAGAGCTAGAGGAGTAGTGAACAGCACTATTTAGCTCCTGACTCCCAACACAGCAAAGAGCATATATAATGAAAACAGAAGGCATCATTTTCTGCACACAGGAACTTCTACCACATTCAGTAAAGAAATAGCATCATGAGAAACACTTCAGGGTTTGTCTTTTTTTTTATACAACACAAGAAAAAAATGTTTTTGTAAACAAATTTATCTTTACCTTCTTGTAAAGGAAAACTTGGTCTATTCTGAACATGTTTTAGTCTAAAGAAAGGGTCTGCCCCTCTAGGAAATGCAGTTCATTTGCCCAGGGTAAATTAGCTACACGATATTCTGTATTGTCCAAATGCTGCAATGCTTTTACTCTTTATTCCCTCTTTAACTCAGGTTTAGAAGACCAGGTACTGTACTTTGCTCTCTTTTTTTGTGCTTTCAGATTTAAAATGCTCATGTTGTTTGATCTGAAAATATTATGTCAGTGCTAAATATCCATAATAAAAACCTGCATATATAATGAAGATATATACATACACTTATAAAATATTATGCACACACTAGATACATTTCCCATTTAATAAACTTATTTTCGAAGGATCTTTTTATTTTTTCAGCCATACAGAATGTTCTGTCACCAGTGAGTGCATTTGTGTAAAAAAGTTTTAAACAAATAACTCAAACATATGTCGAGTCCAAACCAACATGACACTGTGAACATTATTTCCTCAATACTAGACATGCTGCAGCACTATATGCCACTGTTTTCATATGCAGATTGGCATCTATGTAATCTCTTTTCTAAAACATTGATTATGATTGTATCTGTATCCCAATGATTACTTACTGCCAGAACAGTGGGATAGATGACATTTTAAGTGGAGGAAGTAAGTGAGCTATGGTTACGTTTGTCCCCTGGTACAATGTGCTGAAATCTGTTTTAAGACTTCCTGATTATGATTTCACTGTAACCCAAAGCCTCTTGGAGTCTCCTGGAGGCCACGGAGATCCTCCTGTTCTGCAGCACATGTTCTCATACTGCTTTAGAAATTAGGGACAAAACATTCTTGGCTCAGCAGCCAAGAGCTTAGGGTACACAGATTATTTCCTGATTCTGTTCAGCAGGGGTCAACATGTGAGACATTTAAGTCTTATACTTTGAACACAAGGCTCATTTAGTTTATTCACAGCTGCTCTTGGGGTCCCAAAGCAATAAAGAAGTTGCACCTCTGCATCTAAGTGAGAAGCACCTCCTCAAGTAACTTCCTCCTCAGGAAGCCCAGCTAGCTGGTATTTTTAGCAATAGCTTCACATCAAAGTCCCTCACTGTCATCTGCCTCACTGGTGCATAACATGTGGCTGAGGGCTTGGGAAGGTCTAAATTGGGACTTAAAAATGAAGATCATTTAGCCAGTCCTTCCTGGTTACCTCAGGGCAACAAGGGCTGGATCAAGAGGCTCAAGGGTTCAAACAGATGGAGAGGAAAGGGACATTCACTGCGCTTTGGTACATAACTATGTTTGGGAATCTGGGTCAAGCAACCCAGAGAGATTACATTTTTCTTATTTCTCCCTTTTGTAGTTGTAAATTTATGAGCAAACGCTTGATTCAGAGTAGCACTGATGTGCAATAGAAAAGTATACTGCAATTAATTGAGGCCACAGATCTGCCCTTTCCCTGAGTTAGCTCAGCTGCAGGAAATTGGTGGAAGTTCATCATATGTTATGATAATCTATAATGACTACTGACAGAAGGAGCAGAAAGAGGAGACAAAGCATAGGATCATTCAAACACAACAAACTATTAATTTTCAAGGACTATGGTATTACAAAGACCTTTAAGTGAAGGAGAGAAATTAGGTCTAATTGGCAACTGGAATATATCATCCCTTAATTATTTCAGTCATCATTTTAGAGTCTGAGGAGCTTTATATATACACAAAAACACAATGCTATGGATGAAAACAGAGAGATGATCAGTTGCTGCAGTATGCCCTGGGGCAGGGCTAGCGTGGCATGGCTAACACGGGTCCTGAGGCAACAGCCTCAAGTATTGGGATATCCAGCTCTGACACCCTGCGATATCTGAGTTTGGTCCATCTTCCCCTCGGCTGTCTGTCCTTCTTCACTCCCTCCCACCTTGTCCTGTCCTCTCTCATCATTCCTCCCACTTTGGAAGTCAGCTGCCTTGCACAGCACCGGTGCAATAGCGCGGAGCAGCCCCTTCACTTGGGCCTACCCTGCGAGGAACGAGTGAAGGGAAGAGATCTGTTCAGGCCAGGCTGGCAATGCTGCAGACCAGGGAAGTGAGCCAAGGTTTAGAGCAACAGCTGTCACGGCCGACCTGCCAGCCCAGAGCATCCATCCGCGGCTGACCAGCTGCTGTGTACCCCGAGAACACAAACACAAAACATGCTTCCCTRCTTTTTGCTACACCATCTCTTTGCCTTTTCATCTATTTTGTCAAGTGCAAGAAAATTACCACCTTTCTCACAGCAACCAACTTCAAAAGTAACAGAATTTCCTTTCCTGCTTAGCAGGTTTATTTGACGGACAAGGAGACTATCCAGTTGCCTCCCTGGGACAAAGGGGCTTGGGTAGGTTGTCTTTCTTGTGCATCCTACTTATTTCCAGAATGTGACATTCATTTTCTGGCATCTTTTCAAGGCAAAATGTAAACTGAAAACTTTATACTCAAAGGCTGAGCCATGTTAACTGTTTAATATTGCACAATAACAGGATTTCACAATGACAACCATAACAAAATGTGGAGAGCTAAAGGATATTTGGAAGCAATTCTATATTAATTTTGAGAGTATCCAAGAACACTCTTATTATGGTGAATGCAGCCTCAAATTGCAGAAACACAGTTATATGAATTATGAACATTAACTAGTTACATGAAAAAGAAAATACCACTTACCAGAAGCAACTTTAACAGCAGTCAATTAACTCCTTTTCCTYCCTGCCAGTTTGACATTCAGTAAGTAAATGTCTCCCTGCCACATCATTTCTGTCTTGCCTGGTTTGACGAAGTCTGCTGACACCTCTGCATCAACAAATAATTGCTGCAGAGCTGCACAGAAAAGGAGAGTTCTACAAAGTTTACTGCGTTAGTATAAAGAAGCTGCAAAAACACAGTATGGTCTATCTGCATCTAGGGAAGGTATGAAGCATGGAAAGAGGGGTCCACAGGTGGTTAAAGATAAAAAGCAGAGTGGAGATGGCTGATCTCTTATCCCTACGCAGCTCTGCAGGGTACGCTGCTGGCCTCTACCAGTTCCCCAGGGCTGCAGGAGTCTGTTTTCTAAATCCCAGGTGCCCTCAGGCTCTTAAGACTGTCTCCAGCCCCTTAGCAAAAGGCTAAACCCGCTCTTGTGATTTCAACTTTCTTTAGCACCTGAGTAGGGTAGAATAGCCCAGAAATTTTGGGACAAAAACACCCTGGTAATACTTGTTATCATACTGGCATACCAAGTTTGTGGCATTTCCCCTGCGATGACAGAGAATCCAGGCTGAATTAAATGACTTACTGCTGGCAGTACCTTCCCTTCCCTGCCAAAAATGGGATCCCTTGTTTGTACATCTTGTATACGCACTTCCCCTATCCAACTGTCATGCATTTTCTAACATCTCCCAAGTGCCACGGGAGGAATTCTGGGCAGAAAGCTCAGGCAAATTAAGTATTTTTCTGTTTTGTTTTGGGTTTTTTTGGGGTAGCTCAGCATTTCTCTTTTCAGTAACAGAGAAAGCAGCGATTTCCTCTCTTTGGAGCTTCAGTTTATCTGGAGTTTTAGGTGAACAGTTCAAGTAATTAAAGCAGCTCTGTGGCTGTTCTTCCCTTGTTGACCAACATCACATAGCAACAAGCCTCTCTCAGAGGGTTTGGCACAAGCTCAATAGCCCATCTGTTTCCCCCCTTCCCCCTCCCCCCCCCTTTTTTTAAAAACAAACACGGTACATAAAGTGTGGGAAGGACTGATATCAGTTTCAGTTACTGAGATCAATACATCTACACTATCAAAAGAATTAATAAAAACTTCATATGCTTATGCTGCTAAAGGGGGAATAAACTTGATGTTTGCACATACCTCTAGAGAATGTTTTCCCCTGAAAAAATGAAGGGATTCCCCCGCTCCCTCTCCCAGACACCTGCTCCTCTCTGCACTACAGAGAGGAACCTTAAGTCTGGTTTTAAGGTCAAGTGCTGGATTAGAGCAGAGCTCATTTGGCTCCCATTTGTGGCATTTCCCATATTGACATCTACAGGAGCTCCACTGACAGAGCCACTGCTGGAGTAACGCTGTCCAGGTTTTTGTCTGGGCATATTTGACTAATCTTGCCCATTATTTATCAGAGAAGGATTAATTCATTATTTGATAGTCATTTTCATAACCAGGACAGAAATTACTGTAGTACATTAGTCATGCTATTAATGAAGTCACTGACACAAAATTTTGGTGAATTTGTTATTCATTACTTAGGTTACATCTCTTTTCCTATTCATTGCAAATAAACTATTTCCAAAGGAGCAAGGAGACTCACAAAGACCCAGCTTCCGGTATATCTCATTTTTTGTTCTTTCATAATCCTGTTCTTTCTCTTCTGATAAAACTGACCCCCAAGAGAGTTCTCATTCTGTACTACAGATGTTCTTCCTTCCTAGTCAGGATAGTTTTCAAAAAACGATGTTTATACATTTGGAGAAGGAATACAGAGAATTAAAAAAATAATAGTAAAAAAGGAAAGCATAATTTAGTAAAGCCTTATTGTCACACTGTCATGCTATGAAAGTTCAATAGCAACAACTGAGACAGTAATATAATAATAATAAAAAAGATGTTTATTTCCTCACACAAGTTCTTGGATTAGTAACATCCATTAAAATAATGCGATTACTAATTTAGGAAGGATAACACAAAACCATCAGTTACTAATTTAGAAAGGATAACCTGAARCCATCGATTACTGCGTTATTAATTGGAAGGACTGCTTATCCCTACTTGAAAGCTTTCTTGTTCACTCTCCTAGTGAGAGGRCTCTCRACCTCGAGGAGTTACCTTAACCCAGCGTCCCAGGAAAAGGGGAGGGGGGGGATACTCAYGGTCCAGCCGGAGAGGATGGTCAGGTCACGTTCCCGTCCCTGCTCAAACTCTCCTAGCTCCCAAGTCTCTCTTTATACGGCTGGGGCTCTGGGCAAACACTGCTTTTGCTGACTTTTTGCAAGTTTCGCAATTTCAGGACTGTTTGTTTGTCTGCTTGGGGGGACCCTGCTAGCGAGGCAAGACCACAACACCTCCGTATTGCTTCTTCCCTCCCCGGGGGTCCGTGCAGGTTCCAGGTGGCAGACTTCACTTCTCCAGTCTTGTTAATGCTGCCATTCCGCAGCCTTGCGCATATCAGTCCTTGCGCATATCGGTTGGTAGACGACTTTAGTCCTGTTARGTCCTCTGTTCAACAGCTTTGTGCACGTCAGCTCTKGTGCTATCAGTTCTTCTGCRTATCARTTGACAAAYTTCAGTCCTGTTAACTCTTCACTCGCCCGTCACTTATTAAAAAGTTGAGAGAATGAGAAACAAAAGAGGGCCATCAAAAAATTTGTTAGCCTAGCAGCTGGAGTGCCAGTCAGTTAGGATGGGGGAAACATTATTTCAAACCCCTGTTTCTTTCTTTTTCCCGGTGACTATCCATGTTAAAGCAGTAGTGGAAACTGGCATGACAGTTTGGTTAACAAGGTACCTGGGAGGACAAGAGCTCACATTCAAGTCTGTCTTTTTAAATTATTAACTGTTTTTTATTTTGTTCCAGACCTTGAATAAAAGCAAGTTTTTCAGCAATAACATTTCCTATAAATTGGAATTGTTATTTTTAATGCAATGGAAATATTAAAGTATAAGTAGACTATAGTTCTGTCTTTCCTAAACTGGGTGTACACATTTGTGTACTTTATCACACACATTTTTAACGTTTATAACAATATTTGGGCCTAATATCAATGATAGTTTCACCTCTATAGAAGGGTTATAACCTGTTTATTTGCTTTTGTAGTTTTGATACAAACTGAATGTTTTTAAAGCTCCTTGAATTTTAAAGATGCTACATATTGAAACATATTGTAGCTAAACTAATGGCATCACATGCATTTGTTGAAAATCTGAGAATTCAGCATACCATCAAGGTAAAACATTTTAGGAAAAAATACAGCCATAATCATTTAGATGATAAAATAAATGTGCTCCAACAAGAAGAATGCCCTATTGCATTATATTTGTCAGAAATACCAGCTAAAGGATGACCCATCTACAGCCATTTACATACCTTCAGAATACAAGTGTTCCAAATGTTGTAAAGTAACAGTATAGATATGCCTGAAAGTATAGTTAACATTTTCTACAGTGTTTAATGAAGACACAAGCACTTAAAAGAGAGGTTTCTCCATGAGTACACTGCCTAATACTCCCGTACCAATATTATGATTTTTACTCAAATATTATGTCCTACATATATCATCTTCAAGACCTTTAGTAGCTACTGCTATTCCAAAACATGCAGTTTTTATCTGTTGGAATACACTAACAAGGTTTTCTTCTTGCCTATCTGAGAGTCATGATCATAGCACTGAGAATTTTGGAAACTGTGAATAAAATTTTTGCACTAAAAGCAGATGTGCATTTATGGGTTTTGTGTATGCAAATATAATTGAAATACCCTGTCTTATCACAGAAATCACTGGACATTATTAACTATGCCCCTGAGCACAGTGCCAGACGGAACATATGTATATTTTCTATGAGTGCTTTCGATAGAAGTTTAGACCTGCACTCTTCTGCTAACGCTTTATAAAACGTGTAACTTACAGAACTAGATTGTAGCTGTAGAAGCACACATGAGCCTTAATGAAGACATGGATTGTATCAAAATGATGAGGTGTATGTTCAGCACACATGATGCTTATTAGGCACCTGCATGCCAAAAACTTTAATTGATCTGTTCACAAAAACATAAAGCTGGTAAGAGCAAGCTAGAGCACTCTGATCTCTGGTTCAGGTGCAAGGCTTAATTTAAATTTTAATGCAGAGAGGTTTTTCTGTAGCTTCACCAATAATCCCACATTAAATATATATTATTCCTCTTCTGTTAATTCTTGCACAGTTTCCTGACAGTCTTCTGTGCCTGAAGTTTTTACTCTACACCTTATGGCTCCCATATTCCCTCACACTGAGATTATGCTGTTTTGTGTGCAGCTACGATGAACAGAACCATTAATAGAACACTCCATAGCGCTGCACTTCCTGGGCAACTTGTGGATAGCCAGGACTGTGACAATATAGTGCTACAGGCTCTTTCACTATGGCCTTTAATCATTTCTTTGCTACTCAACACATTTGATTACACAGTGCAAAGCACATTTGTTGTGCTGCTCCACAWGCCTGGTGGAGCCTCACAAGAAGGGACATCCTACTCTGCAGAGCAACTGCAGGAAGTCAAAGGAGTGGCGTCACCTTTAGTCTTTGTACCTCGCTATATCAGAATTGCTTCATTCACAAAAGAACGATTTACTTTTTCTTGCCTACAAAGAGGGCTGTCTCCAGGTGTAAGCAAAATTGGCAGCAGGCTCTCAAGAGCAACTAAATGTGCAGGACCTCATTCTCTCCTTTGCCCATGCTAGTACCCTACAAAACCAGAGCCACTGCTGCTTTGGCCAGAAAAGGGGCAGGGAGCAGTATGGGGGGAAGAAGGTGGCAGCTTTTCCCCCAGTGCTTCCCAGCAGTCATCATCACCTTTCTCCTGCCTCACGTCAGCAGGAACGGCAGCAGACTCAGTGGTCCAGGACTTCCCCCAAGCCTTACTGTCTGCAGCAGTTTTTACCAGCTGCCATAGGACACCCCCAGACTGGTCATCCCCAAACCTGACCTTCCAAGGGTGATGGCCAAATCCATACTGCATCCAAAACCCTGTGTTGCCTACCCAACCTGAGAAAACTTGAGACAGGTCTGCTGCAGGCTCAGCTCGGCTCAGCTCAGTCTGGGTCTTTCCTTTTGGTGTGCCAATGTGAGCTTTGCCTCACACACACATAGGGAAACTTGCTGAAATCCACTTTTTTCAGCTGGCTTGTCCAAGGGATTGGAATATATAAAAACATTTCTGTTAATGATCTACAGGGAGTAGCAGAGTCTAGCTAACTATCCCTAACAGGCATTCTTCTTAAAACGTTCTTTTTGCTTCAAAGATAAAATTTAACAACAGGTCACCTGATGAGGGAAAAGCTAATTTTTGAAGTATGATATTGGGGGATGTGCCCTTTTGCTCGCTCTTCCTAGGAAAGATAACTCTCAGCTGCAGTCTTCTTTCAGTGCATGCAGCTGGATAACAGATGAATGAATTCACCAGCCTGCTTCATACAATGGGGAGATGGCATGGGAAAAGGTGCTAAAGGAAATATAACCCTGGAAAGTGGGAAAGGAAAATGTGCAGATCATTCTCTCTCAGTGGGATATAATTGGCCCAAATAGGAGAGCAGGAAAACCTCAGGTTTTGTAATTGTGAGTTAATGAAATTGCAAGATTACAGGGAACATCTTTGTGAGTTTATTTCCATTTCTACAGACATCCAAAGAATAAAGTCCTCTTTAAAAAAAGGGCATTGTGGCATAGATGCTGAAGAAACTGGATGAGGGATGTAGAGAAGAGAATTTCCTTTCAGCTCTTTTAGGTCCTTCCCATGCTTATCTATTATCTCCGATTCCTTCCCTTTTCTTCCATCCCCCCATCCATTTTAGCATTGCATTTTGTGCAAGTATCACACTGGAGGATAGAGACAGGCAGGGCTTTCTAAATGTCTGGAAATACTTAGCCGAAAAATCCCAGGAAACAATACTGCAGAGAGTCTCTTTTCTAAAGAGCTCTGGCTTGACTCGAAGAAGCCAGGTGTGCACAACAGCGTGACTGACAGTTTTGATTTGTTTGTTCACAAACAACCCAGGCAGATGCAATTTTGCATTGCTGGCTCCGAAACTGAGACCTGCTGTACCTTCTCTGCCAAAGGAGACAGCAAGAATGTCCAAGCAGCAACTCTTCATGAGAAAGGAGGAAATGTTAGCGCTCACAGTATATGTTTAGGATAAGAAGTAGGCAAATAGCTGCTGCCTCCTCTCCTGGTCCAAAGCCCCAGCAACCACACTCACTGCGAGCTGAAACACAAGTCTTTGGTCCTTCCTCAAGCAAACCACAGCATGCAGCCTGTTGGTGCTTTAATAGGAATGCTAGTGCCAAAAAAAAAAGTTTACAATTCAGCCTTTTAATTATTAAACAGTCCTATGACTGTATGCCATCCACCAAGACACAGGCAGCAATTGTTAATGCAAGATCTCAACACAGGCAGCAAATGATTCCTTGCTTTTCACTCACACAGGTGGGGCCTGGGGCATTGGTGTTTTCCAATCAAACCAGCCACATCTTGCAACTTATGTGTAATGACCACTTCTCCCTCTCCCCTCCCCTCCTGTTAGGATCTTACTGCAGTTCGTTTGCATCGTTCAATGTATAACAATGCAATTAACCTCAGAAAAAGAGCAGAGGCTGCTCACTGAAAGAAGAATATTCCGTACTTTTGAGAGAGAAAATGAGCGTGTGTGCGAGACTGAGATGGAAGGTTTGGGGGAGGTTTCAAAACTCTGTCAATACATTTTTTCCCTATTCTTATTCAAAGCTTTTATATTCACAGGGGAAATATTCAATTAGGAAACCCCTATGGAGCAGAGGGGGAACCCAGCAGGCGAGGAGTCAAAAACCTCTGCAATCAGCTCTGATAAAAGGCTGTTATTTTGACAAACAGGATAAAAAATAAAAAGCATAAAAGGCTCCAGCAGGAGACCTGAAATGGATGCTGAGCATTCTGCTTCCTCAGAGTTAATTTTTTGCCATGGCAAGTCATGCATGATTGTTGGAGGCAATATTCTCTGATTTGTCACTGCTTTTTGCTGCTTTTTATCTTATTAGCAGTTACTGTAGTTTGAAATGTGTTAAGCAGAGCAATGCTCCATATGTGAATGTTTTCAAGAGTTTGAGTGTTGCATTTTGATTCATTTCACAGGCCTTCTATGTTGAAARAAAAGGTTCTGATGTGAGTGACAAATGGCCCTTTCCTTTGGGATCTGATGTCTGTTTGACTCTGTAGAAAAGAATCCAACCAGACAGAGGAGTCGTGGGCTCAGTTCAACACATGTTAACCGATGTTTCATGGGTCTCAGCTTTGTCTGGCAGATGCTTTAGGAGGCTACACAGAATCCTACCTGACATTTGACTCTCTGTCATATCCCAGAGTGTGCAGGCTGGCCAACGGGTTGCCCAAAGCTATTTTCTATGGCCAGCTGAAACACGATGCCTGGAGACGTAAATGTTGGAAGGCCACACTCAGCAAGATCTTCCATTTGCAGCATCAGCTCTGCAACATGCAAACCCAGCACCATCTGCCACCAAAGAGAAATTGTGCCTGCCCTAGGAGATTTTATAAGCCAAACTGAACTAACACTGTGCAGCACCATAAGCAATGGAGTAGAGTAGATCTGTAGAGTAGATGTAGTGAGCTACATTCAAGACTCTGGCAGCTACTAACATGCTGAAAAGAATCCCATTAGTTTCCCAGCCAGAAGTTCTCAAAAGCTGAGTCTGGGTACCTTAAAAAAAATGCAAATGCATCTTTATACAACTTTTTGAGGGAAGGCCACATACTTCTAACAGTTAGGACACTGGAGTGCCCTATAGCTACATTTCTTGCTTAACTCGGCCTGCAGCATAATGTCTGATAAACCTGTTCAACTCTTACTGTCTAGATTCTTTATCTGTAAAGTGGGATTAAAATACATGGTACCATCCTCTATAGCACGCAATGGGTATATGAACATCATGATGGAGACAACGATGAATTGTCTTTGTGAGCCAACTTGGTTCTGAAACTTTTTTGAAACATGGACTTACTATGCCCAAGTACTATCAGAATAATATCAGGTACAATCAAAGACTGAACTAACCTGAAGAATCTAATTGTCTGGAAAACACTGGATTCTTCTAGCCAATTTGAACACATTTTAAAACTACCCATTTACATTTTAATCCTAACGAAATAAAGAAAATGTCGATAGTAGTCTACTTAGCACATTATGGTACAATATTCATTGCAAAGTAATCATAAATGATCACGCAGCTATAATCTAATAAGGAGACAAAAGCACTGAAAAGCAGTAAGAGATTAGCAACACTGCTATATATGGAGTGTGATGCTGGCAAAAGTCAGCTAATTATTTCAGTTATGCCTCAATAATTTATACAGCCAGCCACTTCCCCAAAAGATCTATAGCTGTCTCTTGACTCCTCAAAGGGAAGAACAAATGTATCAGAAATAAAGTGCCTGGATTCCACACAAAGGGGTTAAATTCATAGCATAGTTAATGCAGATCTCCAAGCCCTTGAGACAGATTAACTGAACACTTGTTACCTGAATTATACCAGAAGACTCACAGGCAACAAATCATAGGCAACTCCAGATTCCCAACTTTTGGGGATCAAGGAACAAAATAGTTGAAACTGAGGCCAACTGACAGAACAAGATGAAGAAAAAAAAATTAATTTACAGTATGCTTAACAAACAGCAGGGCAGGATGGTGGTCCCCTGTACTAATACTTAGTGACTTCAAATATGTTTGGAGCCATCTGATGCTATGGAGCCATGCAAACTGCTCAGACGGGAATTCTCTCAAGCAACTTTGGGCAGATGAGATATATGGTTCTACATTTGAGCTTGTCCCTTAGGTTCCCTTTATAGTCACTAGAGGGAAATGGGCACTTTCAGGAAATAATCTACATAATCTATTTCAATTTCAGGAAAAGAATTGCATTTCAGAAATGGATATTTTTCCCCACTGAGGGGTGTATTGTGTATTCACAGGCTAATTCAATTCACCACAATAGGGAGAGACTGCTCTGATAATGGAAAAGATGAAAAGAAGAGGAACTGAACCCCCGTTTTCACAGTCCTTCAGGATCAAGGCAGTCCACTGCTAGTTTGCTGTGTTATGTCTTTTGGATGCACCGAAAGGAATAAGGAAAAGGGGAGCTCTCCAAAATCTGTTGTTGGCCACATTCCTTCTCATTCTCTCCACTGCTGCTACATACAAACTGCCTCAGTGCAGCTGTCTGAGCAAGCAGCCCGAGGCTTGGGGTGTGCCTCTCAGCTCCAAAAGGATGACTGTGGAAAACAGAGAACTTTTATGTGTCCCAAATGAGTTTTCTCAAATCACGTCATAGCCCATCAATAATAATTATAATACCCTATCRTACAAATAATGGCCTGCAAGATTCAAAACTAATTAGTGCTTCAATGTCTGGAAACCTAATTTGAACCTTTCAGAAGGTCCTAACCACTAGTCCCTGAAGGCTTCTGTCCTTATCTCATGTCTGGGATTTATATGAGTATTTATATGATCTTGTTGATCATATAAAATTGCTAGCATTTTTTTAGTTATAGTCTGAAGGCTTGTCTGCTTCAAAATAAAACTGTCAGGTGGGTTATATATTTCTGATATATTTAGATATATTTAGCAATAAAGTATTGTTTTCATTTCCCTTTCTGTCTGTTTCCCTTTCTGTCTCCTGTTTTCTGCCTCTTCCTTCCAAATTAACCTTTTGCTTGCCTCTTTTCTTAGTCATGCCATTTTTAACTTTTTATTACTATCTACTTTATTGGAGGTGCAAGAAGAGTTGAAAAAATATCAACCAAGGGAATACACAAATGAGCAGGAAAGAACTAAAGGAGATCACACACTAAGCAGAAGGATGATGCAAAGACAGCCAGTCTACAAAATTGCTGGGTTTTAATGTGGTTTCACAATATCATTCTATACTAATCAGTCATCTTTGTTATCTTGAAAAGCACGCAAGAGAGTTCACTGAACAGTTATCAGTTCCTCTCTCTGCCTCTTCTTTCAAGAAAACATTAAAACAATTAAAATCTTGCATGGATGAAATGTGCATGCAAACATTTAGGTGAATGTTTTCTGGGACTTAAAAGTGTTACAAAACCACAAGAGGCAAAGGCATTAATTTTCAATAGTGTTTTTAACAGAGTTTTTTGTCCCTCGAGCCACAGCTGCATAACTGGCTGATGACTATACATATCAACAATATTCCAAAGAGGCAGTAGGAATGTCCAAAATTAGTTTTTACACCATTTTTGACATGCAGTTAAGGCCCTCTCTCAATGGTGTCTCCCCATGTCCCCTCGCCGTTGGAATTCCAGTGTGATAAGGAAAGGCCTCTGGCCAATTTACGCAGCTCTTCACCTTAGAGGCATCATTACAGTCTCTTCACCACTAGAAAGGGATTTATTAGCTTTGGATGAAGAGACTTTCTTGAAAGCCAGGGCCGATGTTTTCACACAGTTTATTGACAAAATTCCACCAAGTTGGGCCCAAACGGTTGCAGAACGTCATTTAAAGACCAGTTGCAAATCTCCATTTTCCAGCTAAAGGTTCCCTTAGGAGATGGGCATCTTTTCATTATCCAGTGGAAACCTCTTCTTCTTTCCCACTTAGAGTAAAAAACGTATTTCCTCTTCCCATCCTCACAGCTAAGGCTTTACAAGAAAAGATACATTTTTAGCCTGTATTTTTAGAATACTACATTGACATCATAGCAAACAGGRACTTTAATTACAACTCTTTTCTCATGCAAAACTCAAGGGTAAGTACATGATTGGATGCTCAAGGAGTTCAAGTGACCAAAAAAAGTGATAATCACTATAAGGAGGAATGTAAACCCTGATAAAATACATGTGATGGGCACCCAGACTGATAGTGGCAAACAAGATTTAGACACAAAGCCAGACAGCATGAAATGTCAAAATTGTTAGTAAATGCAGCAACACATCCTATTAATAACAGAACTCACTAGGAGAAAGACTTTAGGTTGTAGAAAGCACCCTTAGGTGAAATGAACATCCACAGCTCTCACTCTTTTCAGCTTTGCTGCAGCTCTCCTTTGATAATTTATTCCTATCCAGTCTCCAACACATTGTGCCCAGTCATCTATACAGACATAAAGGGAAAAAAAAACCTATAATAAATTAATCAAGCCATTTCTCCTGTCTCCAAGCAAGAAGAAAGGGAAGCAGTTGTTATCTCTGCTTCAAACACTTGGGCGACAGCCACATAAGGTAAATAAGAGCAGTGCAGCTTCATTAAAGGAATGAAGCTCTACTGAAATGCTTGGGTGCAATTTAGGACTTTGTCTACACGCTAAGCAGAGTTTTGTTCAAAGTTTGCTATAAGGAACTTTTGCTGCAGCTAGCACAGATGTGCTTATACACTCCTGCTCTTTTGTTCTATCACATTTAACTCTCTCCATGCTACCAATCAGCACCGATAGCTCTGATGTTCCTCCAGTGCAACATGGTAAGTTGCTGGTTCCTAAGGACACCATACCATACCATGCCCTGAAAACCAGCTTTGCAAATCAGAAAATGCAATCAGCACAAGCGCAAAATAAACTGTCCAACTTCTGTTTTTACCGCTATGACACTGTAGGAAATGGGGAGAAAGGCAGTTATTAAAAGACCCCAAATAGTACCTGCCTCCAACATTCAGGTGAGAACATTTTTCAGTGCTGCACTAAAGAGAGGACAATTATGGCTGGGATTCTGCATTCACCTGGTTTTCAGGCATGCAAAAGCTGACTGTTTTCTGACTGCAGCCTGCTTAGCCCCTGCAGAGGGAGCAGGAACACCTCATTTCCAGAGATGGGAGATTTGCAAGAGGGAATCTGGGACGAGATGCAACGAATTAGACAAGTTTCTTTTCTCCCTCCATCAGCAGAAAGTGAGAATGAACCCAGGGATTTCTACCATAGGCAATACCTTTTGAATGAAAAGCACCTTAACATGAATTTTACTGTAGTTATTATTATTTTGGGGGGGGGGGAGGGGGAAGGGAGGGAGTTCATATGGAAGCCACTGCTGGCGGCCAGTCATGCATGTGCAGCAATTACATAATCAAGGCCAGAAACCCTAGAGGCCTGATAGTTAGTGGCTTTGACAAAATCCCCCTTAATCAATGCAATTTTGAGGGGATTATTTATTTATTTATTTATTTAATAACTTTTGCTTTGATAACTTTGCTAAGGAAAATCCCCTATCGGTTTTCAGTTATTCCTGATCTTACTATTTATTTTTTCCACTGAACATAGTTTAGAAAATAGACATCCATTTTAAATAATTCAATTGCTCCTACTGCTGTGCAGTTTGCCTTAAACTCCCTGTTTCTRTGCCCAGAGCAATGCTTAGGGCAAGAGAAAACTTATAATTAGTTGGACAGTTTTGCTCTTTAATTATAGAAGATCTTTCACTAGAATGACATTTTCAAGCAATGAGGAGAGGCTTGTTAAAGGAAAATAACAAAAAATCAAAAGCCCCCAAAAGAAATCTTGATGTATTCCTTGCTTTGATGTACTACAACCCATTATGATAGTGTTGAAGCAGGTTTAAAGCCTGGGGAGTGGGGGGAATTAGATAACATGGCCTGTTAGAGAGCATGAGAAACACAGCTACTGTCAATACTGTTTTTTCTAATCTCCGAGCTTGATGTTTACCCTAAGAACCATTCTCAGTTTGCTTAATGCCCTTGCTTAATGCCCTTGCAGGTTTAGCCAGATCCTTAAAATAATAAAATAATAAAGATATCTGTGGAACTGTGATGGTGACTAACATATTTTGTATGTCAACTCTGTTCTCTTCTTTCTTGTGCAAGGTGCTTGCTTTTCCCAGGAAAAGTCTCTGCTGACTTAAGCACTCCATCTGCCTAACTAGCTTTTGGGCATCCTTCCCCTCTTTGTCCTCTCCCCCGTCTTTAATTTAACTCATGGCAGTCTGCTATTACCCATTCTGTCCCATCTGTCTTTGAATTGCCCTAACTACTGCGCCTTCATTCACACTGAGTCTGCTCCGGGTTCTTCGTTCCTCCTCACAGTTTATTTCACAGGACATCAGTACTGTACTCTAAGATTTTGTTCATTTGTTTTCTGAGCACAGATGTAGCAAGTGCTACCACACATAGGTCAGCATGTACAGCATCGTGACCTGCTTCCTRCTTCTTAAATTGAAGATACACTGTTTCATGGGACAAGATTCCCTCTCCAGTGCTATTATCTCATCATCTTCAAAATGATTACTGCTACTGAAAATGCTCAATCTGAACTATAGTTCAGAGCGATAAGTCTCCATGGGTTAATTGTGTGCTACTAGGGATGTGGCAGCAGCTCCTGATTCTCAAGGAGTATTTCACACACCAGCAGCATCACACTCACAGGAATAATGTAGACGCCTCCAAGTCACAGCAACTTTGGCACCATTCCCGATACCACTTCTCATGCCCCTGTAGGCACTGGTTATGAGGAAAGGGGTAAGGTGCGTGAAGCATGCATGAGCTTCTCTCTGAAGAGAAGGCACAAGTTCAAGAATATCTGACTAAGAGGAAAGAGTCATCAAGCTCGGTTACTGCAGAAATATGAGTGGTTCTACCACAAAAGATGTGTTCACATAAGGAAACAGAAATATTCTGCTGATAGAAT
The DNA here is from genome assembly GCF_003343035.1 of Apteryx rowi. NCBI lineage: Eukaryota > Metazoa > Chordata > Aves > Apterygiformes > Apterygidae > Apteryx > Apteryx rowi. The sequence continues at coordinate 137,068 of NW_020449830.1, read as the reverse complement.
AAAGTAAAATACAGTTGTATGCTGATAGACTCTATCAGTATTGGTGAGCTGTTAGGACTCAAACTACTAATAGCCAAGAGGAGAAATTTAGTGATTTGGACAAAATATGACTGGAGTAAATAAAAATTATCAAAATAGAAAATACTTCAGGTTTACCCACTGCATATATATTTCACAAAGGAACGCTATCTTAATTTCCATAACTTAACTCCATAAATTATTTTTCAGGGTGGTATTAAATTATCCTCTTTCATGTTCAAATACGCAGTGAGAAAAATATTACAAAATCAAATGCAGAAGGGAGGAAAGCATATAGACAATCAATAGGAAGGCCAAATTTTGAAAAATAATGAGCATTTGTTTCCTACTGAAGTGAACGAGGGCTTTAAGTGCCCACACCACACAAAACCTCCCTTGACAGGAGTGACTGAATTCCTGTTTAGGTCATGAGCATCAGGCAAGTCAGGTTGCACAATCACTACCACACCATGACAGCAAAATTGATGTAAATGAAAGAGTACAACAAAAGACAAATGCTGCTATGAATTTAAAGTGCTTAACATTCTCCAAGTACATACACACAGAGAAGTGTGGGCTGCATTACACCATGCAGTCACACGAAGACAGAGTTAGAGTGGCTGCACAGCCCTGGAGTCGCAGCATAACCTTAACTTTGCTACTTCCAGGACTTCGATATTTTCTTGCTGTGTAAGATTTTGTACAGGCTCATGAGACCTGGAACTGTAAGCGGGTCCAGAGGCTCATTGCGCTCAGCGTAGCCACCGCTATTACTGTGCTGCAGTACCTGCTGCTGATGCTGTCCGGGGAGGATTCTGCCCAGACCTTGCACACTTACCCTCATTTTGGGGCCTTGGCCCTTGGGCCTTTGGGGCCTTGGCCCTATACATAAGGACCGTACTCATCCCTGAATACATCACTTCACTGACATTAAACATGGCTGGAATTTTGCCAAAGTGCACGAATCTCTCACTGCTGTTTCTGCCACACTGTATGATACAAGCTGATTAAAATAAACACAGGTAAGGACCAAGTAAGTCGAGTAGAGGCAACAGTTCTCAAGAGGCTGCCTTCAGCACCTTCAGCTGAATGGTAAATTCCAAGAGTAAATAATCATTCATTCAGAAATGTTCATATAATAAAACCATGCTGCAAATTGTACTTTTTCATACTACATAAGCATTCTGTAAGGAATTGTGCATTCTTCTACCAGCACAGAAAAGAATACACAAGTCCCCATATCAAATCACCTTACTTTTCTTCTGGTTTAAAGTTGAAATTTTAAAAGAAAAATTTTAAAAGTTTATTCTGCATTATTAATAAATTATTATGTAAGTAATTAAATTTTACCAAAACCAAGCAAAGTGAACTATAAAATGAGCCAAATAGGTTGTCTTCTCACCCCCAATTTCACTCAGGAACACTGGGTATTCTTAGCCTTAATAATGGATCACATCTTTTTGCAGGTTTTTCAACTGACATTTTATTTTTAAATCTAAGAGATTCTTCCTGGCAGGATCTCTAGGAGTAGGGGAGGGAAGAAGTAAGCTGAAGAAGTTCTCCTTAGATTCAGGACTTCGAATCTCAGTAATTATTGCTCTCCTCTCCTCCCCCACAACATCAGGTGGAGAAAAGATGGTAACTGATGTCTGCAAGAGGAGAAGGAAAGTAAGAGGATATTTTCTTTGCTCTAAGGTCCAAACCAGAACTTGCTGGTACAGCTCCTTGGGGATTACAACTGCATCAACTTCCCTCCTGCTTATTTTAGAGTCAGCTTTTGCCAAACTGCAGTGCTAGTTTCTCATGTTGCTATTATCCATAAAATCCTCAAAGTGCTCTTCTTTGCAGAGTTACTTTTGGAAAATCATGATTCAGCCAAAATGCTTTAGAAAATTAAAAAAAAATGCAAAAGGTCTTGAATGTATTTTGACTATGCATATTCCAGTTTGCACATTTTAAAATGTGTAAGGAAAGATTACCTCAGATTTAGAATCAGACAATCATATAGGTTGGAAGGGATATATGGGGGTCATCCAGTCCAAACCCCTGCTCAAAGCATGTCTCATTATAGCAGGTTGGTCAGGGCCACATCCACTTGGGTTTGAGTATCTCCAAGGACGGGGTTTCCACAGCCTCTCTCTGGGTAACCTGTTCCAACCTTTTGACTTCTCTCAAGGGGACATTATTTCTTCCTTATACCAAGTCAAAAATTCCCACGTTCCACCTGGTGCCCATTGCCTCTTGTCCTTCCATCGTGCATCTCTGAGATAAATTTGGCTCTGTCCTCTCTACACACTCCCAGCAGGTAGTTGTAGACAACAATAAGGTCTCCCTGAAGCCTTCTCTTCTCCAGGCTGAACACACCCAGCTCCCTCAGCCTCTTGTTGTTGGTCCTGTGCTCTAGCCCCTGCCCACCCCAGGGGCTCTGCTTGGTTTGCGCCAGGATGTCACTGCTTGATGTGCACTAACTTAGGAGCTCCAAACTGGGCACAGTCTCACAAGTGCCAAATAGACGAGGAATAACCAACTTCCTTGACCTGCTGGTTATACTCGTGGAAATACAGCCCAGGATATAGTGGCCTTCTTTGCTGTAAGAGTTTGCTGACTCAGGTTCAACTTGCTGTCTACCAGGACCCAAAGGTCTCATCTGCAGTGCTGCTTTCTATGCATTCAGCTCCCAGCCTATCCTGCTGCTTCAGTTATTCTTCCCCAGAGCCAGAACTTTGCATTTGCCTTTGTTAAACTTCAACAGTTTTCTGTCAGTTCATTTTTCCAACCTAAGGAGGCCCTTTTAGGTAGCTGTCCTGCTCCCAGGATATCAATGGGCCCCCAGTTTGGTGTCATTTGCAAATTTTCTGGGAGTACAAAATCATCCAGGTCACTAATAAAGACACTAAACAGTATCGGATGCAATATCAGTCCCTGAGGGATGCCACTGGTAAAAGGCCACAAGCTGAACTTTGTGCCACTGATCAAAACCCTTTGAGCCTGACAGTTCAATCAATTTTCCATCCATCTTACTGTCCACGTATCCAGATCATATTTCACCAGTTTGGCTATAGGGACACTACAGGAGACTGCTGCCTTACTAAAGTCAAGGTATACAATATCTATTGCTCTTCTCTTATACACAGGGCTATTCATCTTATTATAAAAGATGATCAGGTTAGTCAAGCATGATTTTCCCATGGTGAATCTGTGCTAGCTATTCCCAATTATCATCTTATCTTTCACGTGGCTGGAAATGGCTTTAAGGTGAGTTTGCACCAACACTTTTCCAGGGACTGAGGCAAGGCTGACCTTGATCTTCCTTCTTGCTCTTCTTCAGGATGGGTATAACAGTTATATTTTTCCAATTATCAGGAACCTCCCCTGGTTGCCATGACCTTTGAAAGATGATGGAGAGCAGCCTTTCAATGACATCAGTCACCTATCGCAGCACCCTGTAGTCCCACAGAGTTGTATATGTCCAAATGGCTCATGCACTCCCTAACTGCATCTTTCTCTACAGCAGGAAATGCTTCATTCCCAAGACTCTGCTGGTAAGCCCTGGGAACTGGGAGTCCAAAGGGCAGACACCACCAGTGAAAACCAAAACCAGCTGAGCAGCGGGCCAATATTTACCCTTGCCTTCCTTTTGCTTCTGATGCAATTTTAGAAACCCTTTTTGTTGCCCTTCACATCTCTAGCTACTTTCAACTCCAGGTGAGTTGTGGCCTTTCCTAACTCTAGCCCTGCACACTCAAGCAATGCTCTTATGTTGCTCCTGGACAGCCCATCCCCATTTCCTCCTTCTATGTATTTCTGTTTTGCGTTTGCGCTTCATGAGGAGTTCCTTATTTCAAACACAGTAGCTTATTTTGGAGAAAGGATGAGTTAACCCCATACAAGAGATATTAAGTTAGTCTCCTAAAGCATGAGAGGAAGTGCTCATGCATTTCTCATGGTGATGAATGTACTACAAACCCATTTATACGACTGAATAAAAGTTCATGCTTCTTGAGTAACTGGAAGAGTAATCTGTGAGACAAGTGTCAACTCTTGGCATGGGTGTCTTGTTGCACAAAGACTACACACTACATTCGGTTTATGCATCATATCTAGACTTGGGTTCACTGTTTTAAGGTACTGTTAAGGAATCTGCCTTCATTTAGCACATTCTTCTGACTTTCTCTGTTTTGCTTCCCTGAACGAGCTGTTCTTGGTCAGTGCATTGCAGATCTGCTGATGAGCTTCATCCAGCATATGGAATCCCTGAGCAAGAAAGGAGCAGAGATGCTACACCAGAAGCCACACAATAGGGGAGCACAAGGTGACAGGCAGAAGCAAGTCTCTTGCTCAGTACCTGAGACACAACACATTGCACTGAAGTACCTAACATAGCTGTGAAGTTCAGGACTACTGCTGTAACCTTGAATTTAGTCTTTCAGCCCATACCCAGTCCTAGAAAGAAGAATACAGTAGATGTGGAGCCACCGGTGTAGCAGCAGGTTGCAGGTAGTTGGAGAGAATTGATTTCTAATTGGAAGGGATGGTGTAATGTTAAGAGAAATCCCCAAAGCAGACAGAGGTATGGAGGCCAAGATCTAGATGTTAATTAAGAAAATTCATTTAAGCTCTGGAATTATTCATAGAGAAGATTTGAGCACATCACAGAAACAAGAGCAATTTGTTGGCAGCCTAAAATATGTGCCCAAAATGTAGGAGGTGATTTGGTGCCTATTTGTCTGCATTGCAATTTTAAAAGAATTGATAATGAGAAAGTTTTCTATTAGAAGTTAATGAACTTGGACCACAAAGCATTCACACAGAGAAGAGGGGCAAAAGGAAAGGTAGAAAGGAATAATTCATATCATAGGACTTTCACATTCAGTTTCATCCTTTGTCAACAGCCATGAAGGCTACGAACCTGCAACCACATGCCAACAAGCCATGTCACAAGAATGTCGACTTAGACTTCCTACTGCCACGTGCAAGCAGTGCACAGAGGCAGCAGCTTCCTGGCAAAAATATCACTCATTTTTACAGAGGAAGTGAAGGTCTCATGAGCTCACGGAGGACTGATGAGTTTACAGAGGCTAGTGAGGTTAAATGAATATTACTGTTAAGATTCTTTCTCAATTTCCTTTCAGCCAACTAGGACTGGCCTCTATTATATTCCTAATGCTCTCTGGTTCTGTGAAACCCATGGAACATGGTCTGGTTTTGCAGGATATTAAGCAAAACCAGGTCAAGTGCAGAGATGCGCAATTTATTCATCAAGATTCCCTGAAATACAGATGGATTGACTTCTGTTTCACCTACAACATTTTAGCAGTGCTCATGTAAAATACAAATCCTTCAATTATATCCAGAGAGACTTAAGACCGTGATCTGCAGTAAGGAGTTAATCAGCTGCAATAATAACTATAGGGTCAGAATCCCATGCAGCAATCTAAGATTTCACATTTACTGTTAACAAGAAGTGTAATTACATATTGAAACATTTCATTTATTAAGTCAGTGCTCCTTATATGTTCTCCTGACACTGTTAAATTTCACCCTATAAAACTAATCAGTTTGCATATGTAACCGTGTGGACTTGTAATACAGTATTGCCATTGCTAGTGACAGGCCGTAAGCTTTGTACTGAGTTTGCCGTGCCTCAGGACTGAGGCATGCCTGGCTTGCTCTGTCAGAACTTTTCTTGACCTGCCTGTAGTTTTGTTTTATTTGGTTTAGCTGTAGCAGCAATTCTTCTTACTGACCATGCATTTATGGCTAATTTGTTTTACTTTTGTTTATTTTTGTGTAGTACAGCCATAGTTTTTTTACAGATAGCAGTAAAAAGCTGTTATTCTATGTAGAATGAGATATTTGCAACTCTGCAGTGAAATTCCCTTGTTCAGTTTGCACCCTTTGCAGGTGATTGTTTCGTAATGCATGTACTATGTATCCTTGGGATATTTCATTAACAGCAACATCTGCTGTTGAGGCATTTAACAATTCCTTGTTTTTCTGAAAATGAAATGCCTATCACAACTATGTTGAGGGGGAGGGTTTTTGTTGTTGTTGAGATAATCAAATTTAAATTAAAATCATATACTTTGGCTATAATCCTGATGCAAGGATAGGGACCCAATTCTGCATCCTGGAGATACATAGATTTTTTTATATATATAAAATCTCTATCTCCAGGACGCAGGAAAAAAAAATATATGTATACATGCACACACACACACGGTTCAATTAATTCCTAATCCCTGAGAACATTTATTTGATAGCATGGCTTGCCTTTAAATTAATATGGATCATGTGCACAGGCTGGAGTTAAGTGGATAATTCCTTCCCATGCTTGTACCCCTCCCATCTATACAGAGCAACTTGAAAACTGTATTTGAAAAGCAAAAGCAAGCAATATATGTAATTATAATGGGCCCAAATCAATGTTCTACTATGGGCACTTAAATTTATTTCCTAATCAACAGTGTTTTGAATGAAGGGCTGTACACGTGTAAGAGTGTGCACGTTCTGCTCTGAGATCTTCTCTAAACAGCATCACCAATGAAATACCTATTGCAATCCTGCAATCCCTCCCGTCCTAAACATTCAGTTCATAGAAGAAATCTGTCCCCAACTTCATTCACATTCTATATAATTTCTTAGGAGTACATTTCAGCAGATCACTTCAACTGCATCCGAGGTGTCTGTGTGCAGACATAGTTAGAAACAGAGGAAAGCAGGAATTGTTTGCACCAACCACAGAATCGCAAAACTATCAAAAACAAAGACACATCAAAGGTATTACATCTAAGATCTTATGCTGCTTTTGCACGGCACCTTCTGTTTGAGGACTGCAGAGTGCTTTACTGAATTTAGCCTTGCAGCACCATAGAGTATCCTACCTTGCACTGTTATCTTTACTTTTACAGGTAAAGAAAGCAAGAATTTGAGAAATATCAAACCTGTAACTTACCCAAGCTCTGGGAAGAGCCAGAGCTAGACTACTGATTAGATTATGAGCTCTTCTGCACAGAGATGAAGAGCAAAGTTTTCAGACATGCCAGTGAATCTGTAGACATTGAGGAAGGGCTCCATGCGGCAAAGGCACATAACCATTTTCAGTAGCTCTGGTATTTCCCAATCTGGCAGCATGTAAACAAAACCATAGTAGCTTTTCAGAAGCACCTCTCAGAACACAAGTAATCTTACCCCTCCCTTTGTCAAAGCAGATCACAAGTAATCTGATCTCTAGCTAAGGCCTTAATCAGAAGCCTGTTCCAGCTTTGGTTGTACATTTTTCTTTTCTATTCTTTCCCATTTTTCCTTTACTCGTTGTTCATGCCCATGTATCCTTTCCTTCATTCTCCAATTCTATTTTATCCTACTCTTTTTCCACATGTTTCTTCCCCTCTAGAAGATTCTTCTTTTTCAGCTTTTCTTGTGCCTTCTCCTCTTTCTGTGCAGACACTGAAACTTTGCTTTTTATGGTGGCTCAACCTTCCCTGGAAAATGAGAAGCTCAGAGGCATGGACATTAAAACAAAATTCTCAATGTTTCCAGGCTGAATTTTATTTTTGGATGAAGCTATAGATTGACTTTATTCCAGCAGAACTGGCTATTGTCCAGTAGCCATGAATTATTTATTATTTTTTAATTTTTTATGGTAATAAACACTGATTAAAATTGACGGATAAATAACTTATTTTCTTCCACCCAGCCTCACACCTTTCAGGAATCAATGATTCCGTATTGATTTACTTTGCTACCTGCCCTTCTTTTCAGTAAGGCCATGTTAAAATAAATAAATGAAATAAAAAACGTGTGCAGTGCAATAGAGACAATCTGGCATACTGTCCTTAGACAGAAGAAACAGACAGAGTCTTAACCATCAGTTTTACAACCTACGTGGAAAAAGCGTTTACTTTCATTGGTTTCATGTTATAATTTCATTGACTCTTTCCCAAACAACTATCAGAGAGGGAAGCACATACTTAGGATCTTTCAATTTCTTACAGATATTCAGAAACACTTAATGATTCATAATGCTTTAGAGAAAAAAGGGAAGTGATGAAAATGTTATGCTCACCATGTAGCTGGTTTGTGCAGGAGCAATGGTGAAAACCTGTCCCTATGTTAACAAGGGCAGCATGCAGGGCAGCATGCAGCATGCTAGAACATTACTGCATTTTTAGGTTACTGGCATTATGGTGCCTAATGGATACATTAACAGTGAGTGACCAGTTGAGACACTGGCACGGAACCCCCCCAAACTATGTACACTTCAACTTTGTTCAGYGTCAGGAGGCTGAACATGGTTGCCCGATGGGGTGAGACTGCTGCAGCTCCACAACCCCAGCTCCAACTAGTAGCAAGGCTGAGAAAGTATTCCCAGCAGGCACCCATACCAACACATATACACAACACGCACACATACATCTATACACACACACACGCACAGATGGCCACAAAGATCAAAAAAGACAGATGCACTCAGCATTCACACAAACAGCACCAAGGGCCTCATCCTGTTCCCCTTATGAAGATCCATTAGTGGGATATATATATATAGTATGTAATTTATATGTATATACACACACATGTGTTTATATATAATGTACAACATGGATCCCTCCAGCAGTTGGCCTTAGACACTTGGTCTATCCTGTAACTGGCCCCCGAAACCCTGGTATCCCCAGTTACTGGCACCTGGACATATGAATCCCTGATGCCACTCCAGTTGCAGACCCCCTCCCTCACACACTGTGGGTCCCTTCAGCAGCTGGCCATGTTCATCCAGTAGCTTGTCCTGCACCCTCATGGCTCCAGGTGCCTCCCCACTAGAGCGAGACACACACACCCCTACCTCAGGCACACATACACGAGTGGGTCTCAGTCAGTGTCCAGACCCCATGGTCCATTTGGTGGTTGGCCAGGACTCCCCTGGTCCCTCTGGTAGCTAACTGCCCTGTGGTCTGACCCTCAGAGATGTGCACACACACCTGCTCCCAGGTCACCTCACCTACTCGCCGGCTCGATTTTTGCCAGTGATCGTGCACTCACTCGCATCCCTCACTTGCTCCAGGTGCTGGCACCACAGACTCAGTGGCCCTCTCACCCACAGTCCCATGCCAGCTGCTGGCACGGAGACCTCCACTCATGCACGTGCACACAGAATAGGGACTCCCTCACACAGGAAAATAGTTGGTAAGAAATTTAATGAGACGACAAAACAGACTGCACTGATCAGGTGCAGCACATGGCCAGATAAGTCTACTGACCGGTCCTGTTTGCATGTGACCAACTTTTTTCATCCCCGTACCCCTCTATTTTCCCATAGAGGATCGCCTAGATACCTCCCTTTCTCTGCCTTTTTTCCTCCCCTAAACATCCCATAATGAGTCTCGCATAACCTTGAAATGCTCCTGCCCTGCACCCCCCACCCTGAGGTGGTGACCCCCCTCAGTCCAAAGGGAGCTGCCCCATTGCCTCATCTAGCTGGGTTTCACACCTGGCCCATGGGGCAATGCTCCCCCAGGAGGAGCCGGACAGGGCRTCCGCTCCCCTCAGTTGGCAATTTTGGTGCCTCCACCCGCCCTTATGCCCCCACATGCCTTCATGCTTGTGGAGATGAGCTTCTTACCACACAACCTAACACTCACCATGCATGAAATTTAGTTTAAAACAATTTATATTGTCCATACTTATATGACGAGCATAGTATATTCGTAATGCAATATTTAACAGGAAACCTTCTCTTGGACTACTGGACACAGAAAGCCACAAATTCACTTCTATGAGTTAGAATATGCTGTGTTTGTACCGGCTACTGTCATAACATAATGGCTCTTGTACATATAAAATTAACACTGACCACATCTACCATGTGAAAACCATATCAAATCCTTCTTATGTAACTTAGGTTTTGGAACAGGTCTATTAAATGTTATTCTTTTATTTCCACCCATGCATTAGAGACTCCTTCATAACATAAATCATTCAAGAATGGCACTATGATAGGAAAAGTTTAACTCACCAGGGATTTTCACGTGTAGGAAACAGACATTTTTCTTCCCTCTTATAAATCAAGGTGAAAGATAAGGGAATACTTTTTAGTGTATGGAACAGTACATTTTTATGATAATCCTGCAGGGTCTTTGGAATTATGTTTCTCTAAAGTCGGGGACAAAAACAACCCAAAACTTGGAGAGAGGAATTGGAATAGGATTTAGAGCATGAACACTATTTTTTTTTAAATAGGAAAAAAAAAAGAATATTTGTCAAAGAAAGAAGCCTATAATTTGTAAAAGGCTTAGTACTAAAAATCAGTTATGCTTGTTTTGAGAAGAATAACCACAGTGGACATAGATAATATTATCTCAGATTAGAGTCCCAAATATATCAGAATATGCAATCTTCACTGTTTCGTGAAGATTCACAGTTATGTCACCTGTGTTTCTGCAGACCCTCCTCTTCTTGAGGCTGTTAAATTATACGTTTAGTTTACTGTGAAACAAAACTGACATGGCCATAAATCACATAAATTAATGAAAATTACATAAACCACCACCTGCTAGGTCACAAGCTAAAACAACCTGGGGAATATACCGGGCTACATTAAGATGCGCATTTCATTTTTACACGAGAGAAATTGCTCCTTGGCTGGACGCTGCTTGTTTTCGTGTTTAAGTGGGTCAGGACACARAAGCTTAGTCGCATTGCTGAGGTGGAAGAATAAATGAGTAAGATGGCACAGGCTAAGGGAGCAGAGGGTTAGGCCCTGTCTTTCAGCGTGAGATCGGTCCAGTCATTTCACAATTTAAATCCAGCCCAGGCTAGCACCCAAACCAGCGCTCACAGCCTTTGCATCCTGCAGCTTCTTCTCCACGCTCCCTTGTGCCAGGGCTGGCATTCATACGGCCACACAGTAAACTCCTCTTTTTTTTTTTTTTTTTTTGGCTCCCCCCACCAATTTCACCTTGCACCATTTTAATCGGTTTGCCCAGTGGCCACACTAAGGTTAGCTCCATAAAGAAAAGCGTGGAAATGACCTTGTCAGCAGCAGCACAAACATATGCCAGATTAAACTGGCTGTGGAATTTAAGTCAATTCTTCATATGCTTTCCAATTATTTGCAATGGCTTAATATATAATAAATCTTCAAAGAAAAAGACTTTGGCTGGGCCTGTCATAGGAGAGCAAGCAGAACTCTGTCAATTAAGACTCCGATGTATATACTTAAATAATAATAAAAAAATAGCTATTCATTTCAAAAAGAAAATTACAATAAATTTCAGAAAATATTAAAACCTGGTTTTAGTGCTTTTAGAGGCTTAATAAGCAATCTAAACCTGTGCTGCTGCTGCTATTTATCAAGGAATTTACAAAATAGCCTGCTTCTATGCATTTACCACAGGAAAAATACTGGGCACATGCACATTCTGCTACTGCCGATGCTGATGGCTTTATGGTTTTTTTTTGTTTGTTTTTCTTTTCTTTGTTAACATCCTACAGGTTACTTATATTGTGTATTTTACAAAATATTTGTAAAATGGCAAAACCAAACATCATTAAAAATACCCTAAACAACAGAATTAGGACAACAAAAAAGAATCTGCCAAATCAAGGCACAACTCAGCAAATAAATCCAAACCATCCTGATAAGCTATACTAAACTGAAGAGAGAAAATACAAAGGAGACGCAGTCAATAGAAGGGAATTTCATTTAATTATACTCTTACTTTTATACAGCACAGAGTTCAATCATAAATATTCAGCCATAAGACTATAAACCTTTCTACAGAGTTTGCTGACTAGCAACTCCTCTAGGCCAAATATAATTTACGTCTTTATTCTGAATTTGTAGAAAGTCTCACAGAGAACTGTGTCAGAGAAATACTTCCCCCTCCATAGACAGGGGGATGAGGTAACCTGCAGTTTACTTTAACCCAGGGTAAATTATACACGTAATAAAATAAAGAGCAAATATCAAACACCTCTCAGAGCAACAGCTAAGGAGCAATACCTCTAAAGRTCAGGAGGACTTTGCCTGCTACCTCCAATACCAGCTGGAGAGTAAAAAAGGCAAAGCAAACAGTTGGGGAAAGGCTCCTCACCAAACTTACCCTATGCACATCAGAATACCAAAGCTCTCAAACCTCCCCAGGGAAAAAAATTCTTCCTTTTCCAAAACATCCGAGCAGCTGCTTCAAGACACAGTTACTAGTTGTTGGAGACAAGAACCAAAAAAAACAAAAAAAGAGAAATTGAGACTCCACCACCAAACTCCTAGAGAAAATTATGGTTCCCAATGGGCTGCAGCTGGTAGGCTGTTCCAGATTTAAAGAGCTAGCAAAATGTCACTGAAAGGAGAGACAGAAAAGAAAGTAATCTGTCAAAGGAAAGTTAGTTCTTCTTTATAAGCCCTGTAATACCTGGATGTGGAAAGAGTTTGATATACTTTAACCACAGAATATTACCAAAACTGTTTGGTTTAATTTAGGTTGTGCTTGTTGTCTGTCTCTTATCTTACAGAAGACATAGTTTGATTTGCATGAAATCCATCATGACAGCCTCAAAAATCTATACCAGAAATCTTCATGTAATTTGAAATAACTTTGCACATGTACTTACATGTTTTGGATCCAGATTTCTATGCCGTAGGCCTTAATTGAAACTAACTTTAAACTTGGTTAGCTGTGTTTTTGCAGAAAAGTGAGATCAGTATGGATTACTCACCTGAGAATCTGCTCAGGTTTTTCAAATGGATTTCATAAGCGTTCCTAAGTCTGATTACACCACGGCTGAACTGCTGACATCACCTGTGCTATCTTGGAAAAAATGATCTGTCACTGTCTATTTGAAAGCATCACCCATTTTGGCCTTGCTTGCTAGAGCGCTCTAGGGAAGCATGTGATCAGGACTTTGATTTTAGCTGTGGTTATGAAATAGAATATTTGTAACACAGTAAATCAAGAATTTTCCACCCCCTTTGTTCTGTGGACATTTAAATTTACTATTCTCAGTAGTCTACTTCAATTGAGTTCAGTCAGTGCATTCATATTTTAAAGACTGGGTGTCTGTAGAATCTGGGTCTCATATGTTATAATAAAGAAAACTATATATTAGGTTACCAAAATAATATGGGCAGACAGTTTTAGAAGTTGGAAGGGTATTCATGGGTATACTAAAAAATCGTGCCACTATCAAAGAACTATAGCATTGTTTCCTACAACATTTTTGCTGGCACATACAGATTATATAGAAAATGTACTTTCATCATGGGCATGTTTTTTTCCCCTAATTTTATACTCAAAACTAGCAGTCTGGTTGCTGTGTGTATCTATTCTAAAGATACCAGAAGACTTACTTGCTACACACAATAGGGTGAGACTGTTAGGTGAATAACTGCGGCGATCTGTTACATGCCAAGCAAAAGGAAAGCAGTACTGTTTTSTGTTAATGAGCACACACATGTGTGTATTTCCAAAACTTGGAAAACCAAGAGGGCAAGCCAAACTACATTCTCCTTGACATGCGTACAGCCTCAGTGACACCGGGTCACTGAGCGACTCACTTCAGCAATTGTGCTAGAGTAAATCAGGCTTTATGTAAATTAGAGAGAACCCAAACTCAGTAGCTTACTAGTGGCCTATTTCATATATTGCAAGAAAAAAATTGGGGTCATAATAATTAACCTTAAATAGAGAAACTGTTGGCTGTGACAATATAGCAATTTTTTTTAAGTGTTGCTCAAGTTTGCCAAATTGTTGCCCAGTAGTGAGAAGTTGCATGGGTGGCCTGATAGAATTCAAGACAGTAGTTCACAATATGGCCCTAAAAGCCAATAAATGAGTTCCCCTTCAAATTTGATTTGCAGTATTATATGAAAAGCCAATATATACAGTTGCTGACAGGAATGTATATGAGCTACAATAGCGCAAAATATACATAGCAGATATACAAACCATACAATTCTTTTTGAGTACTGTCCATCCCAATCACTTTCAGATAATGTAGATCCTTATTATAAATGTTCAAGGGTTTTGTTTTGTTTTTCTAAACTGCTAACCTCATAAGCAGCAAAGCATTTGCATTTTAAAGAGAAAGCTCTACTAGTTGAAGGTTCTGCTTGAATATTTGCACGCATTTTAACRAGTCAGTTCTAAGGCTTTTTCAGTTGTTAGAAAAACCATCATGTACTGAAATAGTCTGAAGTTCTGGCAAGCCACAAGGTCTATCAGTTTGTAAGAACTAACTCTCTAGGGGGTGGAGGTACTGCATCCTTTATGTTACTTAGTCCATGCAACAAAATGATTTCTTTCTTCCTATTCTTTCATGGTTAGAAACAGGGATGCTTTTTATTTAGAGAGGCTGAGCATATTATTACCCATTCCATAGCTTAGGCAACCTTTCTTTACTATTTGCATGTCACACTGTGTGTCTGTCTCATCATCTGAGTGGCACACAAATGACCAAAGAAGTGCTAAACACTGTAAACATGACATCCTATAAAATAGCAGGAAGACTTTTATTGCATTGAAAATTCTTTTTGATTCAAAGAATGCTGGTGAGAAAATGCTCTGTAATGACAGTACAGGATGCATTTTGATCTCACCAGAGAGAAACATATTTTAAAATGGACTATCAGAAAGCTTGTAAAAATAGAAAAGTACCTAGTGAAGCAAATGAAAACACTCCCATTGATTTAATTAAAATTGAAGTGGACCCTCTTTATGCATTATTGGTTGGTAGCAGAGACTCTTGTTTGTATCCAGTACTACTGCAAAACACGAGTACTTTTAGTGAAGTTTCTATAGGACTATGTACGTCGTACAATAATCTACTCCAATGAGTAAAGACATCAGAACCGTTTTGATTGTTTGATCAAAGACTGTACATGCTTGGTTTTAAAGAAGTTCTGGAAGAAGGAATTTTTCATGTTATTTTGGCCCTGGTAACTGAAATTTAGGACTCATACTATGTAGAACTTCTGCAGTGCTGCACAGCCACAAGTGGAGCATAAAGCGCTCATGATCCTCTAGGAGAACCCGTGGCACACTGTCGCTAATCCTTTTGCATTGCAGCCTGCCTTTTCTGGAGCAGACTGCATTTCTGAGCTGTGCTCATGAGGCAGGATGATGCCATTTTCTTATATACAATGTCAGAGATCACACAGTAGTGAAGACAGAGTTTAAATGGTTGATGGTTTTAGTACTGGAAACTGCAAATTGTACAAATCACCTCACAAACAGGGGGACTACTAACTGTTTGAAGAGAGAGTGTAGTATCAAAGCAGGGGAATATCTTAGTGGTTGTTGTAATGTACAACACTTTACAAGGGACAAAATTTCCTAGTTGACCTGGTGATTAGATTCAGAAAGATTAATTTATTCAACATTTTACTAACAGCTTTTGAAAGTTGTGGATCTGAATCTTTCTTATGTCTAACTATGCCACATCATCCATAACTCCTGGGTACCAAGTGATAAACCAATGGTTCTTGCATGCCTTCAAATACACTGATATAGTGGGGCAAGAGGCTCTTCTCTTATCAGCCTGTGTGTGATCCCTCATAAAAGTGTGCTTCCCGTCTGCCTCTGAGATTCTGCAGCTTTCAGTTTCCTGTCCTGCAGATAAGAATATTCAGTTTTTTCTGAAATCAAATACAAACAGCACACTGAAAATCTGAGACAGAAATAAAAATGGGAGGCTACTCTGGAAAATTTTTAGTATATAACCAAGCCATAGGACACACTTCTAGACCAGAAGATAGGTTAGTATATTGTATTATCTTTGCAGAGGATTTTTTTACAAGATAGTAAATAATACCCACAGAATAAAACAAGTGGAAGTGTGTGTGTGTGTACGTATGATTATATATACATGTTTTATATCTGTCCATCTCCTGTGATGTGACTCAAGATACCTCAAGCGTTTGGTTTGCTTATTTCCTTCTTTCTTCTTCATGACTATTATGTCTAAATCCCTTCTCTTCATCCACTATTCTATTTTCTGCCAGAAAGGAATCCATCTGAATTACTTAATAAGAAGTATTTTCAATAGAAATTCTTTCAACAGTGTTGCTTTCCACTGGCAGGATTTATTCCTGGAAATCAAACAGAGCTATAATTAATATACGAGAAATGCCCCAGGATACGTCCTTGTCTTTCTGCACTGCAAACAAGGCATTTGTTTTATATTAATATATATGTTTCACGGGTCAGTAGGAGAAGGTGGGATTAATAGGAGAGGCTGCAGAGATGAATTTGGGCCAGACAAATTCTTATACATGACAAAAGCTAAAACAAAACAGGAAAAGGATTTCTAAAATTTGCTTTTGAGTACACTGAAAAAAAAAATTCATTGTATTGTTCTGCTAAACCACTCTGTATCTTTTACTGAGACAAGATGTTGGTGGATGGCTATGGGAAATTTTTCATGTTATGTAAAATTTACAGTTATATTTTTAAACTGATTTTTTGCAGTTAAAATTAAGAGAAATGGTAAAATACATGCAAAACTTTTAGCAATGATGGTTGTGCTAATGCAGGAATGACTGCAACAGAGCAGAGAAGGCATGTTCACAATCCAATGACAAACCTCTGATAGTCTGCTATTTTAGGGGAAGATTCTGAAATTCTTCAGTAACCAGTTACAGAGAAATCTGCTTTGGTGAAAAAATTATTTCTACCTTTGCGAATATTTCTCTGAAATGTATGAGCTCATCTTCAAATTTAAAGGAATAAAATTCTGAATGTGATTCTGAAACATATATTCTTTTATCCATTTAAGCATCCATTTAGAATGAAAATAACATCAGTGATGACTTTATTTAGTATCCTGTTAAGCTTCTGACCTCATTTATCTTGTGACAATGAGTTCAAAAAGCAATCATATTTTCACATGGTTAATATGCACCTCAGACAATTCACATCTCTTTATAGGTACTGGAACTTGAAAATAAATTCTTAGCAAACCTGCAGCCTCTAATGACCTCCTCCCCCAGATACCACATATAAAATGACAGGAAGAAACAAAGACAAAGAGTTTATTGGGTAAGTGGAAATTCGTAGAAAAAGTTCTTTTCATCTAACTGGCACACACCTACCTCTCCTACTGCATGGAATTACAAGTTGTGTGTGTGAGTATATGTGTATATATATATCTACCTATATCTTTATATATTTAAACAGGTAACCTGTAGGTTATATGAATCATCTTCTCAAATTGCTCAATCTTGATCTCAAAATCTCTCTTTATCAGACAGTTTTCCATATGCCATACACCTAATAATTCTCACTGTTTGTTTCTGAACACTCTCTATTCCTTCATCCATTTGGGGATCGAATCTGCAGAGAATGTTCCATTGATTTCCAATATGATACTTGTGTGCTCTATATCCTGCTCATTATCCATCTTACCATGTTTGCTTTCTTTAACTGGTGCCGTGAAGTAGAGTTCTCTTCAACTTGAGCTGTCCACAATGATAATTACTATTTAATTTTTCTGTGAATCTTTACACTTAGATATCTCACGGCAATTTACAAGGAAAGATGTCTTAAGTAGCAGCTTTGCCAATTTGTAGATTTCAAACTGGAGGGAAAACRGAAGCGAAATGATTTGCCTTCAGGTCTGCAGCACACCTCTAGCACATGTCAGAAGAAAGTTTTAGCCTCTGGGCTAGACAAATATGTAAGAAGGATCTTCAGATGAGAAGGGAGGACATCTGGTTCACTCATGGAGGGTGTACTACTAGGGCAACTGCAGTATTTGGAGGGGATGACATAATGGAAAAACTAGCTTTTTTACTTAATGAGATGGGGACCCTCTTTTTGATATGTCAGTAGGATTGTCACTACACTTCAGCAGGGTTGTAGTCAATGCTCTAATCCTCCATTGTACAACAAAATCTGTCATAATACAGCTCCACTGATTTCTATATATATGCTGGACTGAGTGTAACAGAAAACTGTCAGTAAATGAAGAACTGCCTGATAATTAAAGGATAAAGAACCTTAACATGTCTTTCCAGTAATGTGTTAATTCTTGGAAAAAAATCTGAATTTCTGTAGAAACATGGGAACAGAACTTAATATGGTCACCTCAAAAACATGCATTCTTTTACCATCAAAAGTAAAACATTTTCCTGAAGTAACCTGAGCCTAGATCAATTAAAACCCTTTTCTCTATTTTATGAATAAACTACCAATATTTAGTGTGAGATTATATATTTTAAACTAAATGTTTGCTTTTGTTTGTTACTTTCTTCATCAAAAATCAGGACAATTTTTAGAAACATTAACTTAAAATATGACTTCTTTTACATCATACCTTTTTCTGATGTTCTAGTCCTCAATCAAGCAGAAATCCACTGACTTCAGACAGTTTCAGAAAATCTGGAAGTATATTATATGATTGTCTACTTAAGAGGTAAAGGCAAGAAAGAACATTAACAGAAATTTGATGCCAAGCAAAGTCCTCATTGCACAACTGAAAAGTGCTTATTGATACCTCAAAGATGATATTCTTGACACACCCAAAAGTGCCAGTGAAAGTTTCACATACTAATTGAGGGCAACGTGAATTGAAAAATTGGAAAATTTCTTTGCAGTAAAAATATACAGGAGGTTATTATAGTATAACATTGAACTGTGAGCTCTTTCATTCTTCCCCATTGGTACAAGGGTATATGTGTAAATGTGATAGACACCTCTGCCTTCTTAGCTAAAATCATTACCTGGGGCAGCCTGTATTGTAGATTAATCACCTCTGGAATTATACCAGGCAGGAGAAATACAGGCACACTGATGCTAAAAAGAGTTTAAGCACCTCTGCACATATATTGACTCTAATGATGGTGAAATCACGGAATCTTATAATATTATTTATTTTGCAGAAACCTTGTTGCCTAATGGACTGATTTTGCTCTGATGCCAAGTGCAAAACAGTCATTAACAGCAGCAGATGCAACCCCTCTTACAGGGAAGAATTCCATTGTAAATCCTAAAGCCTTTCCTGTGCTAGAAAAAAAGCCATACTTCTTTCACTAAACCATTTAAAACATAAGTGAAATGGTTCAAACACAAAATAGATACCCTTACAGTGGTTTAAGCTAGCCATATAGGTGTCAGGAACAAAGTCAAGACTGAGCAGTGTAAGAAGATACGATATATCAATGGAGCTATAGGAGTTGTTGACAATAGACACCCTTCATCCGTATTAAAGGCAGAATATTTCATGATAGGGGCAGTCTAGCAGTGTGTATAGGGTCAGCTATTGATAGTTACCTCAGCTGAGCTGATGCTTGGAAACATCATATTCTCCATGCATCTGAATCCTTAGTAAAGCAAGTAGAGATTGCTACTCACTGAATCTCCAGCTAGTAAGGATGATGTGGATGCTAAAAGTTATATAGATTGGTTGAACAATACTCATAGAAAGCAATCCAGCAAGTGTCATCAAATACATAATTATGGCATCTAGCTAAAGAAATCCCTAAGTACAAATTGTTGAAGGCTGCAGAGTATTTTGGAGCAGTATCACTGTATGCTTGTCCTTTTTTTTTACTTTCTCTTAGATATCTTCTATTGACCATGTTCATAGCTATTGGGCTAGATGGACCTTTGGTATGATCCAACAGCAAGGCATTCTTACATTAGGAAAAGGTACCTACAATTTTCAAGAAAATGAATTGTCTGTCCATATTTTCCCCTTCAGAAAAAAAAATAACAGCGTTGGAAGCAATGGAGATCTCAGGGTATGACTATTCTGAGCAGTGCCAGAGAGAATGAGACCTGAGTTAGCTAAAGTACTAGAAGCAGAATAGCCTTACTGTCACTGTACTCTCTCTGAGCTAATTAGTCTTATTGTATTGTGAAATAAAGATATATCATCACAATGCTACTCTGTAGGAAAACCTAAATTTTGTTATATTGGCAGAGCTATTTTCAGTAGAATTCTTAGATTAGAAATGATTCTGCTTCTTAAAACTGACCCAGTTCATAGTAAGAATTTTACCCTTTAAAAAGCTCCTACAATTTTTTAGAGAGTTAAGACCTACCTCTGTATCTAGCAAATTAGTTGAAATGACACTTACCAAAGAATAACAAAGCATCTGGAAAATCATGTGATGGAGTATAACCAGCATAGTTTCTGCAAAGTAAAATCGTGTTTCATTAATCTTTTTTGAGTTCTTTGAACATACCTGTAAAGGGATGGATGAAGGAGAACTGGTTAACATAATTTAATAAAACTTCTATAAAGCCTTTGATAATGTCCTGAATAAGAGTCTACACAATAAACAAAATAATCATTAGATGAGAACAACACTGTCTTAAAGAGAAGGCCAAAGAGTAAAATTAAATGCCCCCCCCCCCCACCAAATCACAGCAGATACTTTTTCACACTCAAACTTTTATTATTTAATGTATATCAATAGCCTGGAAAGAACTGTAGGATAGTAGTGAACCTCCTTATTAAAATTTGCAGACAATACTACTAAGTCATTTAAGTTAGGAAAGGTCAGAGGGGTTGGGAGAAACTTTGGAGAACTCTAATTCGAGTAGTTTACTCATCAACATAATAAATTTTATACTTCACATTGGAAGGGAAAGTTCAAGCTTCTCTGGCATCTCAGAGGCTTCTAAATTTATGGAAGCAACTCCTACAGCAGACCTAGAAATCACTATAGATTGCTTGATATGCAGCTGCAGCTGGGAGGCTAACAAGAAGTTAGGTTACATGAAGACTAATAGGGTAATTAACACTGGCATATAAGGCCTCTCCATAATTAATGATATGACCTCATTTGGAATATGCAGTTCTGATCACCTATCTCAAAAGGGACATTGCAGAACTTAGAGTAGTTCTAAGGAGGTTGAAAAGTATGATCAGTGGACTGGAAGTGTTTGCATGTGAAAAGAGACTGAGAAATTAGGACTAATCACTTCAGAAACAGAAGAAAGGGGTATTATAAAAATACATTAAATGAAAAACAAAGCATGGAGAGAACAGATTAGAAAATCTCCTTCTCCCTGTCTCACAATGCAAATACAAAAAGGAAACAAAACCCAAAAAAACAGCATACAATGATATAACAAAGCTGTGGAGTAAAAATTGATTCTAGGAGTCAGTTTTCCATTCATTAACTGTAAGCTGTGGAACTTATTGCCGTAGGAAATGAGTAAATCCAACAAGATTCAAAAAGAGATTGACCCTTTTAATGGATATCAACAGTATATCAGGGAAATACAGTTGCCAGAAACAGCAGGATACTGCATTCACTGAACTCAGAAATCTCTTTTGTCCTGTGTTCCTAACTCCCGAATTCTTATCAACAGGTGGGAGTACAAACCCCTGATGCTTACAGCACAGATCATATTCAAATACGTAGTAAGTGTAGTATTATCAAGTATTCAGTATTACCAGTACTAGCCAGTTGAGGGGACATGCCACACTTTCCTAATGGTATACAAACTACTGGTTAAAGAGCAGAAAAACACGGGGAAGGGGATATATTACCTTTCTGGACAGTATGAGCTATGTGGTCCAGAAACACCCTCGCTGTGGCCCATTCATCCCAAAAGGCACTGAGGCTATGTGAGACCTTGATTCTCTAAGTTGGAAATGATAATTTTGTACAACCTACTAATTTCTTACTTTCCTTATTAATTTCCAACCTCTTTTCAAACATATAAATAATGCTTTTATTTTGTTTATAAGGTAGCTATATGAGGTCTTGCTTAGTAGGAGGACCATAAAGTGCAGAAGGTGAAGGATGGTTCCTGAAAACAAGTTGAGACTAACAGGTTCTCCTCAAGACTTTCAACCAAGTRCAATTGCCATAGGTGAAATCAAGAAAGTGGTTTTTGCTGTTATATGCCCTGAACCAGTGTTTTCATACAAAAAAGCTACTGAGGATGGGAACACATCTGCTACATTTACACTAGTAAACAACCATGTCCAGAACTATTCTTTGTTCTTGAGGTTAGTTGGTCTAGCACAGCTGACAATTCACATCTAGGCTGGTAAACTCATTACTCTCTGGATCAAGTGGCCTTGTAGTAACTCCAGATTAGTTGTCATAGACCTTGACATCTACTATACATCTCTAGCGTATGTATTCCTTTCTTGTCTGTCCCATTCATGACACATCAACCTATCTATTGAGCCTCAGCACCCTGCTCACAGCTGCTGCCAACACACCTTAGGGCATTTCTGAATTCCTGCTATTCCCACTTTGGCTATGCATGCCAGGTATCTTTTCAGGCCACTAAGAGGGCTGATCTTCTTCTTTAAAAGGCCACAAACACCATGATTCACTAGAAAGTGAGGGTACTGAGGGGAGTCCAGATGGTGGTTAATGGAAGAGCCCACACTCAAATTCACATCTCCTATTCTCCTTTTCTGGACCCTGAACCTACCCAACCTGAGAACAAGAGAGGTGCCTCTAAATGCCGTATGAGGTACAGACCTTCTGCTTAACGTGCAAATGTGGACTCCACAAAACTCCAACAGAGCTACGGTGAACTGAGACAGAAGCCAAACAATAGAGAAACTGGGGGTGGGGGAATGCATGCATCAGGTAAATGAGGAAGATGCTTTTTTGGAGGTAGACCTCTCAGCTGCAAAGAGTTTGGCCTGGGGACTATTGTAAGCGTACAAATGGAAGAAGTGGGTAGTTTTCTACAGCAATTTCTTCATATGGATTATGTCCTGCAAATCAAGTAAAATTTGGTTCTGCCAGCTGTGCTTCTTGCTTCTGGTATTATGTGGAAAGGCCAGGGTTTTTTGGAGTGGAATCATTCTGAAAGCAGAAGGTATGTCCTTTGACTGGGGAGGGAAGGATCAGTGTAGATTTTCAGGCATAGCCATGTATAGATGTCTGCAAGGATCATTCACATTTGGTGGACTTGTGCATTTGACTATGTTTACCTCAACTGTTCCAGAGATGCTCTTAGGCTGGCGCCTTGAGATGTGACATAGCTGGTTGCTATGCAGAGCTACTCCTCTGTGGCTACATTTTATCTTATGTGTGGTCAATAGGAGACTGTCATATAAGAGGAAGGCAGACTCATCCACAGTTCTCTCAAGCCTACTCTCACTGGATATCCCGCCCACTGTCACCCAGTAGCCAACCATGGCACTTCTGGTGAATGGACACTCACCAGAGTTTTGCTCTGGTCTGGCTTCTGCCATGGGGCTAGATGATCAAGTGATGATAATGAACAGAGATTCCCAAGAGTACAGTTCTCTCCACCATCCTCACTTCCTCCCACAGTTCTGGGTCAAATGAGGCCAATTCTGAAGTGGTTTGGGAGACCTAAATTGAAGTCCCAGGGCACGGATCACAAGACGGTATCCCTTTGGCCAAACATCCAAAACAGATAAGTAGCTCAAAAAGGGTATCTATTCTAAGCTGCACCAGAGCAATGGTTCCTGATATGGGTCCAAGCAACAAAATACCAGCGGGGGCCTGGCTGGCTAGAAGGCACCTTTGCAGAACAAGACCTGGGGGTCCTGTTGGATGGCAAGTTTAACAGGAGTCAGAAGTGCTCCTTTACAGGGAAGAAGGCCAACCACATACTAGACTGTGCTGGCAAGAATGTAGCCAGCAAATCAAGGAAAATGACTAACACTCTGATTGGCACTTGTGAGACTGAATTGGTGGAAAAAGGAAAAGCAATGGATGCTGTTTACCTTGACTTTAGCAAGAGAAATGGATGAGACATGGACTGGGGAAATGGACTACAAGTGGGTTGAATGCTGGCTGGACTGCCAGGCACCAAGAGCTGTGATCAGTAGTGCAAAGTCCAGCTGGTGAGTGTTTACTAGTAGTGTCCCTCATGGGTCAACACAAGGACCAGTAATGGTCAATGTCATTACTAACGACCCTCAGCAGGCTTGTGGGTGACAGCAAATTGGGCAGTGGTGAATACCTTGCAGGGCAGGGCTGCTATTCAAAGGGACCTCCACAGCCTGGATAAACGGGCTAACAGAAACCTCATGAAGTTTAACAAAGACAAGAGCAGGGTCCTGCACCTGGGATGGAGCAACCTCATGCAGCAGATGGGCTGGGAACAGACTGCCTGGGGAGCAGCTCTGCCAAAAAGGACCTTTGGGTTCTTGTAGAGAAGCAGCTGAACATGAGTTAACAGTGTGCCCTTGCAATGATGGAGAATAATCACACACTGTGTGGCTTTACAGTGTAGCAAGCAACTTGAAGGAAGTCATTCCTCTTCTCTGCTTGGCACTTGTGAGGCTGTGCCATCTGGACTGTGTCCATTTTCGGTTCCTAAGTTAGTGTACTCCAGGCAGTGACTTCCTAGAGAGAGAGACCAACAAAGGGCCTGTGAGAGAAGTAGGGGGCTGGAGCACAGGACACGTGAGGGGAGGCTGGGGAAGCTGGGTTTATTCAGCCTGGAGAAGAGAAGGCTTCAGGGAGACCTTGGTGCAGTCTACAGCTACAGAATAGTTGTAGTCAGAGTAGCTCCAACTCCTCTACATATCTATCACTGATCTCTGACCTGCGTTAAATTCTGAACCATTCCCAGGAATTGCTTGGGAAAGTTTGAGTTGTCAGGGGCACACAGCTGCTTGCATGTCAGTGCTCAGGCATGTACTCTGGCACTGTTTTAATTTTTAGCATAGGCACAGTCATTCGGATTGGCTGACTTGTGGGTAGGCACAAAGAAAACTTAGGATATTTAAATATTTTAGCAAGAACACTTAGCCAAGCACTGAACTTGTCTAAATGGATGATTTTCCTAGAAGTGCAACTTGACCAAACTTGACTTGATTTTCCTATTATCCTGCCACTTTGCCTCTAGGATTATGCTTGTACCAGCTTCAAAAGCACCTCTTTCAAAGTATGCAGTTGGTTCTCTTCTCCAAAGAAAGAGCTGAAGAAATCCTGACTGACAAAACTGTATTCCTCTAAACTTACATGTCAAGATGGCTGAACTGCCTTCAATGAAACAACTAAAAAAAATCAGCTTGATGCAGTTATGACAAATTTTCATTTCAAATAGTTACTATGCACATTACAAGCAATTGAAAAAGAGGCTGATGAAAACTTGTGGACATGTTACTGCTTTTACTTCCTATGGTAAGACTAACTGCCTAATTTATTCTGTGGGCAGAATATTATTCCTAATAGTGGAAAAACTTCTACATGAAACCCACATCAGATATTATATTATTTTTGAAAACTTAGCGGGAGCAGCATATAATCTTGAGAATGCTATTGGAAACTTAACTTGCTAAATAAGTAGAATTTGAATGTTTTTTTTTAATATGATAAACAAGATGAGATATAAATAAAAAAGTGATTTATACTGCACATGAGGGATTTGACCAAAGAAGGAGAAGGAAGAGCTGAAATATTTGTACTAATCAGGGAGGAACTGGACTTAACTAACTGATATAAAACATTTGCAATTTTCAGTGTGTGACTTTCAAGTCTTTAATACACTTGGCTGAATCTTACCAGATTTTCTGCTTGAAATGTTTTACTAACAGTCCATTGAGGTGTGAAAGTACAATCAGTTCTTGCCATGGGAGGAAAGGTGCATTTTTTAGCAGTATAGCTGAACTAAAAATAGATTACTATTTCTCCCATATGAAATATGCTACTCCATACAACATGGCTAAATTTATTTCTAGGTGATGAGGCACTATTAATGTTCCTCCTTATCAACTATGGCAAGCTTTACCACAAGTATAGGGTTATAAAGGAAACCACGAAAACTATGACCTCCTACTACCAGATACACTTTAAAGAAACAGTATTGTCTAAGACTGAATACRCAACCTCAAGTAAAATATAAAATCAACAGACATACCTTCCCTATATTTTCTTTTTTATATTTGCAACTTACTTGGAGGACTGATCCTCCTCTGAGGCATAGTTTCATAATTATAATTAAACATTCTTTCCTTCTTTATGTTTCTATGAAATTGTTTTCAGGCTCTGTGCAATTTTAAGCAAGTAATACTGTGCTTAAAGAACACCCATACCAAATAACCTGCCTTTGTTTAAGTCAATGAAAGGTTTCATGGCTTGTTGTCAAATCCATGATGTTGTAATGCACATCATTTCAGAATTCTCTATTTTAGCAAAGAAAGCGATACAGGGTTTTACATCAAATTATGAAAACTGCAAAAGCTGAAGCTTTATGTTTTCCGTTCTTTAGTTCAATTGTTATTGTGAATGGGAAATATTTGGATCTGATTTAGTATTAGAAGTAAGTGAGCTCCCATGTATTTTTGAAAAAGAACTAGATACTGTGAACATCAAATCATTTTCCATCTAGTTCTGTCAGCAGCAGGTCATCTGGCTCAACAAACTGATTTTCAAAAGCAAAGTACATTTTGCGGAGTAAAGATAATATTTTTGTGACATCAGATATGTGACACACTGGAAACTAATGCAATTCTACATTGTCTCCATTAGAGCTCAGAGAATTTGTAAGAAGCCTACATGGAGATCACAGCTGAGTAGCTTTATATGTTTCTCCATTTTTATAGAGTATTTCTGAGCTGGTAGCAACAGATATATTAAAGGGCCAACACTTTTCATTATTATCTTTCATTTGCTTGTAACTTTATCACAGTACACCCTCTTAATCTTAGTTTTTCAAATTTTGTCTTTATCTGTCATTCACAGCTCCAGCAAAGTTTGAACAAAAACTGTTATGGTTTTCCAGGAGCTAAGTGAGAAAATGCCATTTTGGCAATTTCAGGAATCTGTCTTTTTTCTCCATAGAGCCTGAATCTTGCCAAGATGTTGGGTGAACTTCAGTTCTTCCCTGTCTTGCACACAGTGTGTGTGCAGCACCAAGCCATGTTAATATTGGAGCTACATCCATCTTAACTTTCCAGCATTTTAAGTCATCAGGTAGAAAGCCCGAAGACTGAAAAATAGGAAGTCCTGGGGTCAGTCAGGGCCTGTAGAAGTCCCTATGGAAGCCCATGTAGGTACAGTGAAAACAAAATCAAAAGAATATTCTCACTGGTGTGTACAGAGGAGAACTGAACAGCAATGTGGATTTACTGGAAACACCTAAATTCATGCCAGGCTGCACATGCAACATCTCAAGGCTCCAGCCAGCTTTGTTCATTTAACACATGATACCCAAAGCACACAGGATTCATCCTTTTCCCCTGAGCTTTCTGCACCAACATCCCATTTAGACTTGGAAACAAAGACTCCATGACTGGGAGACTTCTCTCTTACTTTTTCCAAGTCAAGTCTTTCAAAAGGCCTTTTTAAAAGCATTTCATAACCCTCATTACTGAGCAAAGCCCCATGCTATGACCCCAGGACACAGACAAGTACCATACATTCATGTGTGCACATTTTGGGTCAGTGCATAGTGGCACAGTGGCATCCAGGCAGCTGTCCTGCTTGCCCCTGCTGCCTGCAAACTGAGCTACTCTTGCATCCTGTCTGCAACACGCTTTGAAACCTATAGATGAATCAACAGGAGGTAAGTACCAAGCCTTAATTATAAACAGATAGTCATCAGGAATCTGTATTTGCAACCCTGGTACTACCGGCTATACTGTTCTCTGTGAACCAGAAATAAAATCCAAGAACCCCCATTCCAATGGTGTGACCCGCTTTTCCAGAAAGCTTACCTCAAAAAGAGTGCAGAAGAGAGGTCACAGGTCCAGAAAATTTTCTAGAAGCTGTCAGTATGTCAGGGTCCACAGTGCATCCGTCTTCTAGGAGTTTAGTTGGACAAGCTAAAGGTTTTAGCTGGCTGAGTCCAAGGTCAGCTCTGTTGCTGATAAGACCTACTGTGAAGAAAGCCGGAAGCRAAGGCCTACTCTTCTTTTCCCTTGAGAACTGCTTGCAGGCTGAGTCTTTACCAYTGACCTGCACTACCTTGCAGCTGTGCAGCAGCTATGCCTGTGCCCAGTGTCTCCTACCTCGGCGAGTCTGGATCAGGACCTGCCAGCTCAGCTTCCTGGCTTGGCCTCAGACCTGCCTCTTCTGACTTGCTGCGTGGTGACCAGGTAGTATCTGACTCTGACCACTCTCACTGGCCTGGACTTGTTGCTCTGCATCCCGGTTCCTCGTTGGCAAGGCCACTGCTCCTGCTGCCTTATTACGATGCTCCGTGCCTGGCTCACCTTTCCTTGTGGAGCTGCTGGCCCTTGCAGAGAGAAGCGAGGGGAGAAGTGAGTAGAGGCTGGATAGCAGTAGCAAGGCCTGGATAAGGACAGCAATATCCATTTTATATTCCCAAGACCCATTTTTTACTCTGGATATTCTTTGCTCTGTTGATAGTCTCATTCCAATTCTCCTCTTCAGGGTCTCTTTTTTTCAAAGTCGCTTACCCTTTATTGCCCCTTTTCCCTTGGTCTCAGCTGAAAGTATAACAATAACTACCAAACATCATTAAATTTGCATTAGATTTGCAGAACACCATACTTTTCACTCTGTTCATATCATAAACAACCCACTTTCCTACAACCCACCGCAGAGAGTCAGTTCAAGTTTCTACAGTGCCTGAAACCCACGGTGTCCCAGTCCAGCTAAAGCTTGCTGGTACTACCATAATACAAATAATAAAATAAACAACAATAACAGAATAGTAGTACAGCCATATATAGTTTTTTTAATACTTTGAAAAATACAAACCAATAAAGAAATTCCATAGAAAAATCTTCCATAGAAAGAGCTCATATAGCAAACCTGGTATGTCACTATGTCATTACATTCCTCATTGCTCTCCTTTGTTATAGCTCTACTGCAGCCTAAGCAGCTTTATTAATTTACCTCCATCAAGAATCAGATTTGAACATCCCTTCCTTCCTCTGAGTTTGACCTCACAGTCCCAAGTTTAATATTACATTTCTAATTCTTTAACTTAAAGTTCTTTTACTTTTTTTTACCTGTTCTGATTAACTTCTAGAGATGCATTTCATGTATTATCTCAGTTGACATTAAAAGAAAATAGCCATTGATTTTTTTAAGCATTCACAACAATTTTTTCCCTAGCTGGCAGTCTTTGTGAGGTTTGTATGCATAAATGTCAGAGACAGGTAAAATCTTATACTATTACAGTAACACTCCTTGTGACAATACTCCAACATTCTTTCACTTGTATTATAAAAGAGGATTCACAAAGTTTTATTTCATGTTTCTTCTTGACTTTATTTAATTTTCCTTTTAACAGAAATTGCACTGTCATAGTTTATGACTTCATTTAATGGATATTAGATTCTAGGAGAAGGCATGACAGCTTTTGTCCGGATGGTGCTCTGAGGCCATATACTAGTTTAAAAGAAAAATTTCTGAGGAACACAGACATTAAGATAACCTAAATCTGTCTCAATACTGCAAGATGACAACCAGCTAAGGAGAGGTAAATAAATAAATCATATTCAAAGTTAAAAATTACCAACAATAAAAACAACAAAAACATTTATGCAACAAACTCAGTTAACAGAGTTGCATAAAGCAAGTCCTTAAATGTCTACTACACAGATTGGTGGTGACGGTGATTTAACTGAGTCATAGCCATATCATCATGTGCTGGCCTACAAAGGGTCTACTTAAGGCTAAATTGGTGCTACAATGATACTTGTTTGCTTCTATTTTTGTAAAAGAGCTATAGGGTATACATGCAGAAGATGAGTTATGCAAGCCATAGACCATCATCCATGCTAACATACTCAGTATGACTACTGTTCAAGTACTTTCTTATTTAGATCAATAGAACATATTTATGTCCTTAAGATCAAAACTTCACTCATCAGCGGTATTTTCCTTGCTCCAA
Source organism: Apteryx rowi (assembly GCF_003343035.1). Taxonomy (NCBI): domain Eukaryota; kingdom Metazoa; phylum Chordata; class Aves; order Apterygiformes; family Apterygidae; genus Apteryx; species Apteryx rowi. The sequence goes on along the minus strand of NW_020449830.1, from coordinate 107,279 downwards.
CCTTGTTCTCTGTAATACAATAACAACAGAAAGAGAGAGAGGATAGGAGAAATTATTGTCATTCTTTGTCGTGACAGATAGCCTGACAGACAGCAACTGTTTGGGCATAAATCTATTTTCAGGCATACTGCCATCAGTGAGAGCAGAACTTGACCTTTTCCAAGTGTATGTGTGTGGGTTTCTTTGCCTGGGTTTAGTTTAAAACTGGAGGGAAAAGAGGGGAGCATACTGAACACTTGCCAGAGTCTGGTATCATTTTAGTTATACACAGAACGTATCCGGATTTGAGAATAATAAAATTTGGATAACATTGGGATTATCCAATAGTCTGACTGGACTACATACAGCAATTCTATTCAAATGACTTTATATGAAAGTAATTTAGCATTTAGACGGTTTCAGGCAAGTGTTTCTACAAAGCGTAATGGTAAATTGTGAGCTAACACATTCATTAAAGAAAAAGTCAACTCTGAATTTGATTTATGCAAGTTTATCACAAGATTAATCCAAGAGATCTACAGTTCATAGCTGGGTTAGTGCAAAATTGAGATATATTCAACAGAAGAAACATGACTGACTAGCTGCTGACCTACTTATGTACTGGTGGACTGTTAACTAATAAACTAATAAACAGTTAACATCCTTTGTTTGTTGTTTTTCACTTTTAATTGCTCTGGGATTTTCCACTACTTCCTCGGAATTTGCAAGCTTCCCTTTGGTTAATCAGTTCTGGTGAGGACCAGCTGTTAAAACTGAGAAGGATATTTTTCTTCTCCTTACCTGAATAAGATGTAAAATTCTATTGAAGTGTCATGTTTCTAAATTGAGAGGAATCTAGGATCACTTCCACAGTTTCCTAGTTAGCTTTGTCTTTTCCTTTTGTTATCTATACCGTATTAACCAATGTACTATTTAAATTGTATGTTGTCTTCTTGCTCTCGTTTAGTACACATTACGCTAGAGTATCAGTACTTTACCAAGTTTTCTTCTTCTGCCAGCCTCTGAGACGTTGGCTCAACTTTTTATAAATCAGTACTACAAAAATGTTGATTAACATCATACCTATTAACACTGCAGTTCAAATTCTGATGATAAATCAGATAATATTTAATAAGTAATATTTATAAGTAAAAGACATGCCTGCTTTTACTGGACAGCAGCTCAGAGACTCTGTCTATAAACTTCTGGATGTTTCATACCTTAAATACTATAAATTTTAAGAAAGAATTTTAGAAATCAGCACCAGCATTTAGGTTTGTTGAAAGATTAGAGGAACCTGGGAAGCATATTTATGCTTTGGATATATCTGACAGCAAAAAAATCCAGTCATTGAGTGGGCATCAGAAATTGCCTTATTGAAACCATCATTGGTACTGAGGCCATGTTGATAGTTTTTTCTGCCTTTCCCTCAGACACCATGATTATTTCATACTGCCAGTTTACATCACTTTCCTTCTCCATTATTTTGCAGTCATTATAATCATACATCCTTGTTTGTGTTTGGTTCCTGCCAATTTTGGGGGCAGACATTGTGGGAGGTTTTGACTGGAGAGGAGTTGAATGAGTTTAAAAATGTGTGAGCATCTCAGGTCACTTGGAATATCTGGGAGGCAGTATTTTCTTCTTACACTTTGGGTCCCACAAAGAGACTACAATTCAGGTCTCTTGAGAAATGTATTATTCAAGTTGCACATCCCTTGCAGAAATGCTGCAAGACTTAATTAATTAGCAATTATAAACTGCTCAGAGTCATTAGATGAAGAGTACGGCATAATTCCATGCATTTACTATTGTTTTTACCAATGATAAATATGCTTTTCCTCCCCCTTATGAAGTTTCTAACAATTCCAAACTTAGATTCCTGACAGTGAAGATGGGGGATTTATTGTTCCTTTTTCATTTCCTCCTACCTAACTTTGAATTTAAAAGCTCATTTTTCTTCACTAAGGGCATATGTAGGATTTGATTACTGCTAGCTCATACACAGTAGCTTTTCTTTAATCTGAGCTGTCTACCTACAATGGAAGTGAATACCCTGAAGTAGGCCAAGAGTCCAGTTGATATCACGCCTGATAACACAGCAACCTTAGCAGCTGAAAATGCAGATACATGTCTCCATCACAGCTCTGTAAATTATGACAGGATTCTAGCATTTCGGGGGATGAATTCAGGGGTGTATCCACATAAGAAGCAAATGAACTGGATTTTGAATTTTATATCTGGAAATCATATTTCTCTTATATCTAAGGAAGGTTAATTTTTTGTGGGTGCTTTCTTTCTTTTTTTTTTTTAAATCAAGTTGGTTGTTCATCACAAAAAGAACAAAAGGCACAGAATGTTTCTAGGTTGGTTTGTTAAAAAAAAACAACACTTTTAAAGAAAATGAATTTGATGATTAAAACTATCAACTTAATTAAAATGAATCTGATGATCTTTTTTTTTTTAGTTATTGTCCATCCAAAATTTACTGTTGTATTCCTTGACTGTAATCCAACCAAAAAAAACGACTAGTCATGCTTTTCATTCACAGTAAAGCTATTTCCTTCCTGAAAGCAGGTATCCCTGTTGGTTAGTTTGTGCTGATCAATCTATACCGTTACTGCTTTGTGAAGTATACATGTACCTCACAGTATACACAGTTTACCAGTTTCATCTTAAGGGTCAAACCAATTTCAGAAAACAAAATGAAGGGAATCATACTTTGAACTACTTCTTTGCCTATAAATGAACCTTAGCCAATTAATACCTTTTTAAGGTGTTTAATTTTATTTGCATGAAGTGAAAATTCACATTTAAAACTTCATTAAAAAAAAAAGTTTAGTGCATGAACAAACTACCTAATCCACTTACTGCAGGATACTGACAATAGTAATATTTATACAGATTCAAAGTGAATGGTCAAACTCATGAAAAAAAACACCAATGACTATTAAATTACCTTTTGCTCAAATATGAGCCATGAATTGATGGAGACTGGGAGAATATTTATAGAAAGTATCACCACATAGTTAGGCGGATCATATACCCTTCCCTAGGTATCTAACCTCGGGAGCTGTCAGAGGCAGGATGCTGGGTTAGAGGGGCCTTTGACTGGACCTGATGTAGCTGTTCTCATGGCCTTATGGTTAATGCAGACAGAGTTCATATAGATACTGCGCTTCCTAAGGTAGAGGAAAGCTAAACTCTAGCCCTCAGCACCATTTAAAAGACCTCTTCCAAAGAACTTTCCAACACAACATTTAAGTGACCTGAGCAGCCTGTCCCTGGCTTAGACCAAATACAATTTTTCCTAAATTGGCATCTCACCCCTTACGAATTTATTTACAAGGGCAACTTAATTTGCTGGGCTCTGCCTTGCTTAACACTGTACAAGTGCGCTTTGAGAAGTACTACGCCATAGCTAGAAGCAGACAGAAAATAACAGTATTTCATTTTTCAGTTCCTGCTGAAGATACACTTGAAGTGTGGAAGAAGGGAATTTAAAATCAATGTGCCATTTAATTGCTTTTATTTCCTCAAATGACTGACCAATGAAAAAGCCATTTGGTTTTAACTGTGAGTTTTGGTGAACTGTATCCTTAAAAAGAAAAAAAAAAATCAAAAAGGCTTTTAATTTTCTCTCACTCAGGTTTTGTGTTGCTCTGGGACTGCTAAGTCTTGTAGCATCCAACTTGTCAAAGTGACTATGAAATGTAACATTTAAAAACCCTTAAGTAGTTGTAAATCAAAGGCTGTCCCATAATTTACAGTACATTTATTTTAATAAATTGTATTTATACACCATCTTTCAAACCAAATGATCTCACAGCATTTTAGAAACTGGATTCACTTCCTTCAGCATTGAAATTTAGCCATCTCTGAGAAGTTTGGAAGTCAAGCAGCAGCTTCAGCTATCACAAGGACACACTAATATTTTGGCTAAGGACGTCGAGGCAAATTCTCTCATGAGAGAAGCTGTCGCATTAATTTCCATCTACTGAGAGTGTCAGTTTTCAGTATCTCTGCTCCATAAGCCTCATCTTCCTTCCTTATATCATAAGATTATATCATATAATCTGTGTAATCTGTGCATCTGCAGAGGATAAAGGGATGAGCAGAACCTCCTTCCAGCCAAGTGGATTAACTGGATTTCCTCATCTTTGATTCTCCAGACTCAGGAAAAGGGGTCCTCCCAGGAGAAGGGGGATCACCAGGAGGAGCGTATCCCAGGCACAGGCATTTCCTACTGCTCCCTCCCACCGGCTGTTTCTGGGCCACTCTATTTGAGTGGATCTGCCCTGCACACAGGCAGGAGCAGAAATCCCTATCTCATCCCTGTTGTTTCTCTCCTTTGCAGYAAACAGAGTCAAATGCAACAACACAAAGTGCATAAGCTACACAGTAATGTATGGAAATACATTGGAAAAATGGAATACTTTTTAAAAAATGTGATTAAAATGAAATGAAGCTTGAGTTTACCAGATCCGAATAATCATATAAGTGGTTCCACTTATTTAGATACCTTCATCAATGTATATGTGGCTTGCTAAGTATAGCATCTTTCAAGAATAGTAGAACAAATAATTATTCATCCATAAAAACTGGTGTGCAATGCATTTTTCATTATCTGATATTTGTCATTTAATATTTGTTGTGCTCCTGTTCAAGACATTTCAGTCTCCCTAACAGGAGCAGAAACAAATAATCAGATGTAGATGGCCACACCATGAATAACAATTATTGGAAATACAATGTATGAATAACTCATAGACTTGCATTTACTTGCATGAAATGTGTAACAAATGCAGTCACAGAAATCGGGATTTTTTCACCTTTTATTTATCAGTTCATCAAATGTAAAAGATGCATTAAGTTATTCATATACAGTGAACTGCCAGAAAGAGGGCTGGCCCATGACTTTTGGCCAGGTATCATTTCAAACTTGTTCTATAATAAATATGATTATAGGCAAGATTCTCAGCAAGTGTAAGATCTCTTGAAGGGAGATAAACTAATTTTACACAAGCWAGAGTTTTGATCTAGCTTCTATGCATACATGTTTGCACACTAACAAAGTACACTTATTTCTGTGTCCTGATACTGATAGGGGAATGTGTTAGTTTAAGAGTTTACAGCATGCAGAACTGCTGGCTGACAAGTTGCTCTGTGAAAAGGCCAGCTAACACACTAGGAGATTTTCAACAGTGCAGCTAAGAGATGGTTTTCAAAAATACCAGCTAATGATGATTTTCAAATTACGCCTTGTTTTGCTTGGTGTTCAGCAAGATGAGCTTGCTTGACATTCCCTACCTTAGATCAGAGGAGTCTGAATGTGAGTCACTGCCTGAAGGTGCTTGGCTGACAGATGTTTATATGTTCTGCTGAATCCTCAGGATCTTCATGAGGTCCGCTCTCATGACTTCTGTCTCTCCCGTATCATCTTGATAGCTTCAGTAATTAGCCTCCTGCATCCAGCCTTTGGGCACTAATGACTAACACTGCCCACAAAGGCCACAGAGGCTGTGGCAGACTGTCTTCTCCAAAGTCCTCTGTCTCAGCACTACAGCTTCTCAGGCAAAGTAAACCTACAACAGAGGAACAACTGCGTTGCTCCTTGTCCTATGCAGAGCACTACCTTGAAACTTGTTGTCTCTTAACCTCTTAGACCACTGTCTGCAAACAACCACCATTGTTTACTATTACAAGCAATGGTTGTTTACCATATATAAACAATGTACGCAGCTATATGCATTCTAGTGCCTTCTACTGCAGTGTTCAATCTGTCTTTCAGAATAACTGGAAAATAAAATAACTAAGCTCAGTTACTTTCACATTTCAAAATGGCATTAATCCATGCAATTTTTTATTTCTTATTTTCTGTGGATGTAACAACTCACATTTCCCTTTTTCTCAGCCAGCCACCTCCATTCTCTCTCAGGTTATCTTTTTCTGATACCTTTAGCATGTAACTGTCTTTCCTCCTCGAGATGTTTCAATTTTCTAGTAATACACAAAATTAAACATTTCTTTAAAAATAGTAATCCACAATTTAAGTCTTTGAGGGTTAAGGTCTTTGTATCATCTGTAACTGTGTATCTGCTCAGATTACTTAAGTTTTTTGCTGAGATCTCAACCAGATTTGCCAATCTTTGTAAATTTACCACTTTGTAATTCTGTACCACTTTTTCCTGTGTTTTTCCAATAATTTTCTAAATCACAGCACTGTTGAGTTGTAGTCTTGGTTTCCATCAGATGCTTGTTTGAACAAATTCTTCACATTCTGTGAGGAAATTTCTTTCAACCTAGCAAATTTTTCATACTCTTGAGGGCATTTTTAAATGTAGATCTTGCAAATGAAGCATGGGATTTTTTTTGGTCAAACTGAGCATATTGTGAATATTTTTAGCTGATACATAACCAATATTATCCAGTGCTTACAATATTATAAATGAATGCATTTATAATTCAAAAAGTTTTCCGTATAGAAAATATGAAGAAAGAGGGTTAGGTTCATGAAGGAAGTTGATAAGCAAGTGAAAGTATCATTATATAATTTTAATTTGCCATGAAGGGGATTTTCAGGCTTCCTTGTGTGAAGAAATGTAAACACCTTTTAAAAAGCTGTTTTCTTGATAAGACCTACCATCTGTATATCAAACGTCTGGTATTTTAGAACAGTAGTTCCCAACATCTTTATTTTCCTTTTAGAATGGCTTAACTTTCATAGCTAATTGTTATTCTTCTTAGTCTTCTTTTGTTAGGGATTGGTGCTGAGATTATTGACATTTCTCTTCTCCTCCCTCCTCATTTTTCGTTTCCTTGCCTTCTTCCTTTATTTCTTCTATGTTCAATCAATCAGTCCCCACATTTATGCTCAGCGGGAGGGAGGCTGGCTTTGCAATGTGAGGCAGCAGAGCGCTGATTTGGTAACCACCAGGACGCCTAGAGGGTACTGCTGCCTCAGGGCTCTGCTGCTCCCTGATCAATGGCTCCCTACTTACCATGACAGGACGATTTGCTTGGAAAGACTGTTTCATTTTATTTTTATTTATTTGTAAGTGGAAAGTAGTGCTTGCAGAATACTTTAAATAGCTGAGGAAAGAAACAAAAGTTCAGTCTCTACATTGTTATTGTAATCCTTGGTCTCTCTGTTGAACGTGCTGTCCAGCATGTCAGTTATGACAAGAACATCTGTCCACARAAAAACAGCCCTAGAACATCAGAGCATTAAAGATGTGTCGGATGTTGCCCACCTAAGGAACAACAGCACTGGGGAGACGTGAGCCACAGACCTTAAGGAAGGCAAGTTCTATACCTCACCCTCTGTGCATCCACTTGTGTGTTCCTGGCCACTGTCAGGGTTTAATATAATTGCAGCCACATTTGACTAACAAGAAGAATTGACCACAATGCCCATGAGAAAAAAAGTGGCTTTGAAAATGTAACAAACTTCCTATTGCAGGCAGTCAGGAGAGCAGTGCGGATGGAGCTGACTTGCTGTTCTGCAGTCTAGTGCATATACTCCTTGAACCAATGTTTAACAACCTAACAAAATCTGTGCTTCTGATCATTCTTGTATGTGAAACAAATTACTGGAGAAAAAAAGCAAGGCACCAACACCATACTTGTACTGTACCTGACAGAAATAATAAATACTAATTTGTATAATGAAGTATCTGAAAAGGCTTTGTTATTTATCATTTTCACGTGTATTTCTTTCTGGCATATGGTGTTAATGTGACAGTTTTTAGAAGATGAAACCTTATGCATGTTCACAGAATGCATCTGGCATCAGTTCTGACTTTGGAGAAAACTGTCACCACACACTGCCAATAATCCTCACCTTCTCAAATAAATGGACATTTCAGGGGAGGAGAGTTAGTGGAGCAAAGCACGACAGAACAGAAAATAAGCAATAGTCTCTTTTTTTTTTTTTGTCTCATCTATTTTATGCTGCTGTTAGTGCAGTGATTTATAAAGTGCTAATCTTGATTTATGCCTGTTCAATTTGGAAAGGAATTAAGCCCTCCCTTTCAGGCCCTGATCTCACTCCTGACCGCAGCATACTAATGGCGGTGCTGAGCCTTGCTGCGTGGAGACTGGATGCAGCGCTACCTGTGGTACCAGCTTTCAGTCCTTATAACTTGAGCTGGTCTGGCAACTCAACACAACTCTGGGATTGCTGACAGTCACTTTATCCCTGCGATCCCCTGAATCTCTAGCATTTTGTGATAAGCATTAAGTCTCGCATAGTACATGAGCTCATTGACAGGATGAGTGAAGAACTAGGAAGATTATTCATTGTTGCCATTAAATGTGAATCCTGTCAACAATAACATAGCAGGAAGGCAGTGTTACTTCACAGGGAATTTTATTTTGAATAGATGTGCCTTAAAATGCTGCACTTTATTCCTGAGCTATGCTAACAATCCCATTTCCTTCTTTTCCCCTCTACTTCCCACTGTAAGGACTTTGTTTATTCTTGGGAAACCAGGGGTGTTATTCTGTTTTTGCACTGTGGTGTCTAAAGCGGTCAAGACCGCCAAAGCTTTACATCAGGAGAGACAAGTGACACAGGGAAAATACACAGACCACGTGACTCTAGCACAGGCATCAGTAACTGCACAACCGTAGTGTCATCAGCTGCTCCCATGCACCTAACTCTCCCCCTGTGAGGAACCCAGCTACCATGGTCCTGTCCAGGGATGACAAGCACCCTTCAGATTAACAAATCAACCTAAATTATAAGCAGGTTTTAGCTCAATATGATGACACAGTGAATGGAAGATCATTCAACTTGTAGCTGGACTATGGAAATGCTTTCAGATCCATTTAAAAAATAATAGCATTGGTCTTCAAAGTCCCCAAAATACGTCTGGCAGGGAGACTACATCATATTTAAAGGAGAGATGACTTCCATCAGAAGCTGAAAAGTCATCCACGCATTACCTAGAAGAAAATGAGGGCAGGTTTTTAAGACAGGGATCCTACAAATCTCCAAAATTCCCTGTCAATATAGTTAGGGGAACACTCCAATGACTATTGTATGCTACACATGGGCTTGCTTTGGTAAATTTATAGTTATAGATTTCCATAGCATTMTTGCTGACTGTTTATAAAAAGTTGGCTTATGGTTATTAGACTTTCCCCACGATAGGAGATAGAGTGATCTAATAGGCTCTTTTCCATTTGTGACTTCTAATTCCATGAATAACAATTGTTGGGGGGGGGGTGAGGGGAAGAGTAGAGCATCAAAAGATGCCAGTACAGAAAATCAGAATATCATTTCATATCATAACAACAATATATAAAATGTAACATAATAAAATATTTTCAGAAGAAATTGCTGCTAGCATATTTCAGAAGAACAGCTTATCAGTTGGATGCAATTTAAAACAGATTCAAATACTGATTTTGGTGGAAGGGAAGTAACAACAGAAGGTGCCCTGAACTTTGGTTTCCTGGCTCAGATACAGACTTTCCCTATTGCTATATTATGTAATGTCTCAGCCTTATTGTCTACATCCTTTTAAAAAGTGGGCTAAAGGAATGAATAATAAACACTGTTCATCTCTGTTTGGCGAGACTGACAGCTTCTGTAAATTGCCATAATTATCACCATTTTGCTGCACCATGCTTTCTACCACAGCTAAAACATTCTCCACCACTGCTGCATATTTTCCAACCTGTTTCAGAACCCTGTCTGCATCTATGCTCAAAGAAATGCAAGGTGTGGCTTTCAGCTAAGGAAGACTTTGCAAGATATTCCCCACAAGAAGTTAGAATTAAAACTCAAACTAGAAGAGTGTCCCAGATTTGAAAATGTAGGACTGGAATCAATTACAGCTTGGGAGGAGGAGAAAGCAGTGGCCAGGTCTCTGAAATGAACATTATGGAAGTGTAGATGATGTACGTGGAAGTGTAGATGAGTGGCTGAGGCCTGTCATTTTCCTTTCCTCTCTTTTACATGTGCTCCTCCTTCTCTCCCTTTTTACCATCTTTTCTCTTTTTTTTCCCCCTTGTTTGATGAGAAAAGCAGAATTTGTACTGGAAAACTCACAGATGTATTTGCCAACATGAGGAATTTTCTGCAGAATTATGCAGTGCAGAGATATTCAGTTCCAGCACTGGCAATCATGAGCAGGTATATAGTCCAAACCTCTCAGGATCGTCCCAGCCTAAAGACTTGCAGAAGAGTGTGAAACAAGCACAGCTGCCTTCTCCTGTCTGTACCATGAACAATTTTCACAGCATAGCAATTTTCACATTCCCTTGTCCTGCACACTTGTGCTGTTGGCTCATTAGGGTGGTTACAACTCCCTAGTCAAGTTGAATACAGAAGTGAGTGTCACACACACACACACACACACGCGCGCGCACACACACACACACACACACACACAGACGAGCAGTGAAATCCACTGTGTTGTGGATTTGAAATGCAAGCTCTTAAATATATTTATGAAAAACTGCTACATTTCCTAGTTTCTTTGTCTGACCTTCTTCCTATAGGACTGATTTTCATGGCTGTGACACCATGGACTAAGTTCAGCTGTTTTACCTGCTTTGTAAGTTGAAGCAATTCTATGGGAAATAGGTTTAATTTTGAGTTTACTGATCTCATACCTTACTGCACAACAGAATAAGTCACACGCAGCTCACTTACCCAGAGTGAAAATTTTAACAGACTGAATTATTCCCTAATACTTTCTTTGACCTCTCCTATGTTATTTTCTTTCTTAAGTTTTCTACTTTTGCCTGTGAATTCTTCCTGCTCAGAAATACAGGTGTATTTTTTAATGACTGCATACCCCTAGATCAAATCATACGAGACACTATTTAAAAGAAAGGGGATGTTTTTCCAGGTCTGCCTTGCCCAAAACATTGTGGTGTTTTGGAATACTGAAAATGGCCTTTATTCACATGAGTACTTAAGCATACATCTTCAGTGGGATTGCTCATCTGCTTCAGGCTACACAGGTGCCTAAATCCTGAACTGAATCAAGGTCTCCAGCAGGAAAGGAAACCCTGACCACTCAGACCCTAATTTTCTTTCCTTATTTTAATAGTTGAGCAATTTATAATTGATAAACCAGCATTTAAAAAGAAAAAAATCCACATTTGATTTATAAGATATCCTAGGAGATATATTACAAAATATTGTGGGATGTAATCAGTCAGCGCCTGGATTACTCAAGATATTAAGTGCTTTTCTCTTTTCTACTCTCAGCAAGTAAGAGGATAGATGTAGTACTAGTATGTCACATTTTTCTAACCGATGGCAAAATTTTCTAGCACCTTTTTCTGATTTATGTTACAGTGTTTGTCCGATTTCCTTTATAGCATCATCAAAAGAAGAAACAGTAGATATTTGTTATTTAATCTCTACGATACCTTCAGGAATTGGCAGAACAAACTGGACTCATATTCCTGTTGTTGCTTTAGATGACAATTTGGCAAAACAGAACTGCAACATTAAATTTATTTACTATTGTTACCATAAAAAATATGGACTTGCTAGTGCATTTTTGGCCTTAGAAGAAATTTGATTTTCCTCACTAGCTCGCAAGGTTGAGTGAAAAATACCTTCTCCCACTCCCAGTAAAATAAATAGGAATTTTGGCATCAACACACTAGTTCCTAATTATTCATGAATTTAGTGGTATCAGACTGAACTGTACAGGAGTCTGAAAACTGTGGGCCAATGCAGCTCATAATTTATTTAGCAAACTATGGAAAAAGATACTGGGGAAGGAGAATTATATTCCTTGGCTGAGGGGTTCCCGGCTGTCTCAGAGCCAACTTGGAGATAGTGATTTCACTGGAGTCTGTTCTTCACAACTTCACTTTGCAATAAAATAATAACTGTCTAACAAAAAGCCCAATGTGCACACTAAACAACCAGGGTTTCCTCACAATCAGCCAAATGCTCATGTTCATTTCCCTAACTAATTTCTTCCTTGCTTGTCAATATAATACCTTTAATGGCAACACTGCATAACATAGAGTATGCCAGGAATAACTTGCAAACTTTGGGAGACCAGCAGAATACAGAGTGTGCTTGATTTATCCACCCACCTTGGCCCCAATTCAAAGGCTTGTCTTTGCTGTAAAGCTGACTCAAGTTATAGCTTGAGGATTTACCCTGACTAGATTCCATGCACTCATAAAGTCTTTAACATGTATTTGTGGTTGCTTTACTCAGTCTGCTGGCCTGTCCAGGAATACAAGCTGAATTTTGCTCTCAGCATAGTTTAGCAGATGCTAAGAAGATGACCATGCAGTGTGCGTGAACAAGTGTAGGCTCCTAATGCCTTCGTTTAACTTCTGCGTGTATCCAGGTAGGACAGAAAACTTCTGACACAGTATCAGCACAAATGAATTTCTAATGAGGATTATGTTATTGCAGCCCTAAGAATAAGGGGATGTGTCAGTAGAAGGTCTTAGAGCCATAACTGAGCAAGTGACACTAGTTTGAACATGGCAGTTAAAGTATTATTTCACTATGGTGCAGCTATTCAGGCTAGATTGCATTAGCTGTAGGTTAATGTAAGATAACCTGGCAGAAAAGACATGCCCTTTAAGACGTATTTTGAGAAGCGAGAAGCCTTCTCTATGGGTTTAGTCTAATGTGTGGGGGTTTTTTTCATGTTCACCCTCAGACTGGAGGCAGCAGTTGTTGGTCTGCTTTGCAATAGGTGATTCAACCCACATCACTGGCTTCTAGAGAAGAGAGCCAAGTTCATTTCAGTGCACATGATACATCAAATTTGGGCACCTAGAGTCAAGTCTGAAGCATGTGTCAATCCTTTTTCCTATCAGCACAGAAGTTCAATTGCTGTGTTATCTGATTAGCCATGGGGGATCCCTGTGACCTGGGGTAACTGCCCTGACTGTGCAGTCTAGACCTCTGATATGCCATTCTCTTTCACATGCCAGCTGAAGTACCCAAAGAATTCATCACAAGTCTGTCCACCATCACAGTTCACAGCTGTAGGACAGGAGCCAACGTATGGAAAATCTGGGGTTTGGGCAGCTCTTCTATGTTCTTTGAATCCATAATATCGGCAACCATTTGATCCTAGCCTAAAGACAACAAGCAGGAGTGGGTTCATCAGTTTATGCTACTACTAATTATCCAAGTTATGAAAGAACTATTCCATACTCTCCGCCCCCCTTTTCCTTACAAATATGGCTGAGCTGTCATTGCTCTTTATCATGCATCTGAGCAGCTTGTCCCCTCTACTCAGGCTTCCCAAGAAAAACAGAGTTCTGGAGCAAGCAAGGTTGCAACTCATCGTATTGTGCTCATCCCTCAATAGGTACTGAGCCTGTAAGTGCTGATAGCACTGCTCTGCCTTGAAACCTAGAAAAGAAATGCTGAACCCTTACTCTCACATTTTGCCATAGTGGTGGTACTAGAAATGTGGTCTGTAAAAGATGTAGACATATTAAACCTAGACTCTACTTGACTTGATTCCCAAAGATTCCCCCCCACTCCCCCAAATGGCTTCCAGTCCAAATCCAATCCAGTTCCAATCTCACATAAGCCAAATGGAATCCTCTCTATACATGCAAGAGAAGTTTGTTTCGGATCCAAAAGAAAACTGCTGGGAATCCAATACAGGTGGTGATTAATTTTGAGAATCTGTGAATCTGTCCTACCAAAATCATGACTGTAATAAAAGTTACAGATTGTTTAAAAATCAATAAATTCTACATATTTCTATGCCTTTAGTCTTTTAAGTATTTCTAAACTTCTCTTTCTGATTATGGGAGCTAAAACCACCAGTGTTTTTATGACTCGCAGTAAAACTGACAACACTGTGTAGGAAATCCCTGATGTGAATTACTCACTCAAAGGAGTTGACACAGCTTTGGAGTACAGGTCASCAGTATTTGAGGTTGACCTATTTCAGATTCAGTTTTCCATTGCTACTAAATACAGTTGAGGCAACCCTCCAGCTCTCACACTTAAACGGATCCACTGTTAGAGAATCCCATGTCTTACCCTTTCTTTTAAACAAACACGTTTCCAGCATCAGATTCTTGACAGCAGTTAAATATAATTTACTCCAGAGCACCAATAAAGGTCAAGTATGAAAAAGACAATATATTACACTGTGCACCACTGGATAGGAAGCTCATTAGGACAAGACAAACAAGAAAGGAATAGTAAGATCATACACACCAGATAAGTTGTCATTCTCACAGAAGAAATTGCTTGAGCAAATACAAGCTATTGCCTGGGACTACATTGCTGCCCTACACTATGAACGAGCTTCCAGGACTGTTCCCTCTCTCAGCAATGAGCTGGTAACTGCAGCCTGAAAATTTCTCTAATCTCAGTCCCAAAAGGATATTGGATGACTTGAGGGATTTATGCAAGTTAAGCCTGGTGCAATAGTAACTTGTCTTAAGAAGGAGGGGAGAAAAAGAAAAAGAAAAAAGAAAAAAAAGGAAGAAAAAAATAGACTTGTCCCTTCAAAGCTCTTGCTTTCTCGGGAGAGAATTTTAAGGCAGTGCATGAAATCTCCTGCCAGATCTTTCCAGTCATTCACAAAATGCTAAAAAATTGAATTAAGCAGTCTTTTCTGAAAGGTATGAACTTTGCCAGAGAAAGCCTTGGCACACTTCAAGAACCAGGCCAACTCTTCTTTGGTTTGGACGAACTGGTCTCTGTGCTTCACTGGTCCAGGAACAAAATGAGAAAGGTTCACTCTCTGTGTGCCCAGGCTTGTCTAAACTACAGGCACCTGAGCATACCTATAGCAGCAGCATATGATAATGCACATTTTTGCTGATAGACAGTCTTTTGTCACATATCACATTATGCAGAAGTGGAAAAGCGCTCTGCCTGATTTATTTGCACCTATATCAGAAATTTTGCTGGTAGAGCTCTTGTAGCCAGAGGATGCAATTTTGCCACATTCCTAGCCTTTATAGCTACAGGAATGTGGCAATATTCAATACACAGCAATATCGTGTTAAAATATTCAACTTCAGGGAGCTCCTTCTTAATTTCCTGTTTCAGTATTAGCCGCCTCTCTGGGCCCAGAATAAAAGCTCTCTTTACCTCATTACTCTCTTTCACTGCTTCTCTGGAGAAAGAGAATCCTTCCAGCAGCAGGGTTAAAACTACACTGATAAAATTAAGTCCAGCATTCTCACTACAGGCAACTTTTGCAAGAGACATTTGAAAAACATCATGGAAACATAAGTCTAACCAATAAATTCCCTCCCATCACCCAAGATAGGATTGGATGTACTAATTTTCCTGTACACTTTTTGTAATGCATAAGTCACCAAAAATTTCAGATTACTATGTTACAGAAAAAAAAAATCATATTGCCTGAGCATTCAGTAAGATATTGCATCTCTTACAGCACTTCTGTGATGATGATAAAGCTATTTGGCTTTCAAATACCTTCAAGCCATGCTTAACTTATACCACTGTGTTATCAGAAGCCCAGGACACTTTTTGGATTGATGTAATTTGACGTGATTCTGATGAGATTCTGGGAATCTAATATGACAAATAGACAAGATGAACACACACCTTCTAGCTAACAAGTTTTGAAAAGAACTAACTACAGAGAAAAGGTGTCTTGGAAAAGAGATGATAAATAAAAAAGTGATAAACAGCTGAGTTCAAAAACCTCTCTATTAAGTAATGCAGAAAAGAAGTCTGAGAATTTCAAATGCAAAAAATGCTAATGAGATAATATGAATCCTTTTAGTTGTGACTATATCTTAGATACATGTTAATGAATATTCATCTAAGGATTAACACCAAGTTAAAACAACAAGCCATACTAACTATACATGTATAATAATCTCAGAACCTTTTCACTGATTTTGACAGAGGTCTATCACAGACAATAATGCCAATCTTGRAAACTGTTATTTGAAATGTGAAATCAACATGATCTAAACTGTTTTGTATAATAAAGAAATATTTACCTTTACAGGAAATCTATATTTTATACTTTAAAAGTATCGACTAAAAAGGTCTGTTGAGGGAAAGTGGCTTAAGCTACAATTTTGCACATATACACAGTTACATTATCTTTATTAAAATTATCACTTATGAGACTAAGTGGTAGTGTATTTCTACCCCCTTAACCTTCAACAAAAGAAAAATATTGTGTCCTAGAATCTCAGCTTTCATTAAGGCAAAAAAAAATGCTCTTACGTGGTGACATAGATAACCTTAAAAATATGACACAAGTACAAATGATGACAATATATTCATCCTGAAAGAAGCTGAATTGAGAAATGTGACCATTCATCTCAATAAGTGGTTAACTCTGCAGTTATACTGGTGACAATTTAGATGTCTCTGGCTAACTAACTACAGAAGCAATCAAGTATAATGCATTATTTTCTATCTACTAGTATCTATGTCCTTTCCAAATTAATTTTCATGTGTTCAGATATGATGAACAATCCTATTGTTCTCAACCACTGCCTCTTAATAAACATCTTATGTAATGCTGTTATGCATTGCTAATACAAAGAACTGTAATATGTTTAAAACAGGAGATGCTGGAATAAGAAACACAACAATAAAGCAAAGCAGAGAACAAAGTGCTGTTTACACTATCCATTCTTGTTTGAAGGCCTTCACATATTTTATTTATATATATATATATATACTGCAGTTTGGTGTCCTTAGTACAAGGTTTAGGTCACAATTTGTTTTAGTCAAAAGGATAAGGAAGTGTGGAGCTCAACAAGCTCTCTGAAGAGCTCTTCAGCATCCTCTTTACTAGTCACTCCACACAGTCTTGTGGGAGGGCCACGACTACCTTATTTTAAAAAAGAATGAAATGGAGCTTTCTGTGGCTTAACAGAACCATTCATCTTCTGAAGAGCCCAGGAAGTGAGCAAAACAAGTTTCATTCACTGCACTGTTGTAATTGGTCTTCTCATTTGGAATATTTCTGAATTTTTGCAGGATTAAAACTGTATTGATAGGAGAGAAAGATCAATCCCATCTGCAGGATTTCTATTATTTCCTCTGTCCCAGCTGCCCTCTAGGAAGTGACTTCCTTGAGGGGCTGGGTGCAAGCTGATGGGGAGCAGTGCCTGGCAAAGATTAGGAGCAGATATTTTGGCTCTCCTGGAAGAAGGTCACTGCCTCTTTCTGGAGCGTATCTTAGCCATGACAGTGTATGGTGGTGGTGGCTGCACCTGCAGCCGGTCCACCTCCATGGTCTCTGGATGTCCTGCCATCTGGSTGAGCAAAGCTCTTTCATCCTGTGCAGTCCTCCCCTGTGCTCTTTTCCTTCTCCTCCTCTGCTCCACCAGAGTCTCTCCCTTTGGCTGATCCTTGCTCGATTAGCAGGGGAGCAGGAACCCCTTGGCTAGCCGGGAGCGGAGGCCATGTGGGCATCTCTTCTGCATGGGGCCACCATGGAGAGGGGAGGTTTGGCTTCCTGTGGGCTTTTGTAACACAGTGACAGACCGAGTCTGGCAAAGGGCCACCAACATCACTGGGGCTGGAGCTGTTTTTTTTCAGTCTGAAGGAGGGAAAGCTAGTGGGGGATTGCTGTCTTCTGTTGATTTTGCTCTTTAACAATCTAAAGGGTGGTTGAAGATGGAACCAGACTCTCTCTGGAAGACTAATATATGAAACTACATAAAGAGTTGGCCCTGCAGATGAATGAAAATCTTCAATTTTAGCATTAGAAGTCCTGGAGCTTAGCATTAAGGTCTGTACTGAATGTTGCATTAGAAAGCTTTTCAGGATTGGGGCAATTTGATAATATGGTAAATGATATTTTCCCTTTTATCCAGCACTTGTGACAACACACCTGGAGGACTGTGTCTGTTCTGGGCTTCCCAGTCAGTGCATGCCAGGCAGTGACTTCCCAGAGTGAGCCCTGATGAGTCCCCAGGATGTGTAGGAGGCAGGAGCACAGGACACGTGAGGGGAGCCTGTGGCAACCGAGTTTGTTCAGCCTGGGGAAGAGAAGGCTTCAGGGAAACCTTGTTGCTGTCTACAGCTACCTGCTGGGAGGGTGTAGAGAAGATGAAGGCAGGCTGTTCTCAGAGGTGCACAGTGGACAGACAAGAGGCAACAAGCACCAGGTGGGACATAGGAAATTCTGTCTTGGTATAAGGAAAAAAAAAGTCATCATGAAAGAGGTCAAACACTGGCGCAGGTTGCCCACAGAGAGGCTGTGGAATCCCCATCCTTGAAGATAGCCCAAATGCTCAGGATGCTCAGGACATGGCCCTGAACAACCTGCTGTAATGGGACATGCTTTGAGCAGGAGGTTGGACAAGATGGCCCCCAAATGTACCTTCCAACCTATGTGAATCTACAGTTCTCCCACCTCTGACTTCTATTTATTAATGACACAAATTATTTTACCATCATTTCTTTGCTTATGCCTGTAATCTTTAAGTAATATGTGATCATTTTTTATTCTTACTATCTTCTGTTTACAGAGCCTGTTAGTTCCACATTATTGACATTCTAAACATTTCCAGTTTCTTTTAGTTCTTATTATTTCTCTCTTATGATTTGTTAGCTCCTACTTCCTCCCTTATGGCAGGGTAATCTAACATGTGAAATGCTGTCGACTGGATGTCACCTTGGGGATACCTCATACTGCTGTGTAGAGAGATATAAAATGAATCACTGCCAGTTAAGCTGCTCTCTGGGGCACTATGAGAGCAAACTGATGCTCCCACATAGCCACAGCAGTGACTTCTGGAACTAAACAGTTGGATGGGGCACCGGGAGATCTTTAATAGCTATTGGGCTGTTGAACCACTATTGACCATTTCCATCTCTAATAACTTTATGTAATCTCTCCCATGTTTTGCTTTCTCAGATTAGTATGTAATGGCTGATTTCTCTCACTTCTA
Organism: Apteryx rowi; assembly: GCF_003343035.1. NCBI lineage: Eukaryota > Metazoa > Chordata > Aves > Apterygiformes > Apterygidae > Apteryx > Apteryx rowi. Next base: position 88,418 of record NW_020449830.1, on the reverse strand, counting down.
GTCTCAAGTGAAAGCCAGAAGAGAAAAAGCAATGGTCGATACGAAATGATCCATATCTCCAGTCTGCAGGCTACCATTGGGAACATTCTTCTTCAGACTATGACAGTTTTTTCAGAACATGGCTAATAATTTTATCTACCAGATTCTCCCCCTTTTTTTCCCCCATATTCTCCTACTGCTTAAATGCTCGTGCATTATATTAAGGCTCCTAAACATCTTTTCATGGGTTAATAAACAATTAACAGAATTTTAAAACATCCATAGGTATAAATAGTATGTGTAGCAATGGCTACAGACATACCAGGAGAAGATATTGCTGTTGTCTTAAGCAAGTATTGGACTTTAACAATTGATTCCTTGTTTATACAAATATTGATTAATTATTAACCCTTTATACACAAAATTTTAATAAAATCTCTTTAAACAATATCTATCTCAAATCAGCAATTCATTGCGCTATTAAGATTATAGATTTAAGGGTTTATTCTCTCTCATACTACTCTTCCACTCTAGACCATTTCTAAATCCCTGACTTCTGTATAATGTCCTCCCCTCCCCCATATATACACATGAAAATCAGTTGCCTTAGGCATCAAAATGGAAAATTAGCTATGGGTAGGCTGAGGAGGAAGGGCTCCCAACATCTTCTACCTGAATAAAAAGTTTTGGCCTATTTCACTACTAACATTTTGCCTCTGAAGATACTGTTGGAAGGATCTATGAAAGCAGGTATCTCCTAACTCTTTCAAGCTGATTTGAAAATCATATACTAATACTCTGGTTTAATAGAGATACAAATTTAAGCCAAACCCTATATTCAGATGTTTCACAATTTCTGAGGAGCTTAGATGTAGAGGAATAGGAATTTGCTGTTTTAGTTTATATAAAAAGAGCTGTTAAAAGAAATCCTGATGTCCAAAAATCCAGAATATAATCTCTTAAAATTGCCATTTTTATGAGTTAATATGATGCGAGCAATAACTTCAGATTGCTTGTGATAGTCACAAACCACTAATTTTCATTACAGACACCAAAAAGAAGAAAAAGCACCCTCTGTTCAACATTTAAAGCTTGATGAAGATTCAGAAGATTTTAATCTTTAAAAGACAGCACCATCATGCATCAATGTCTTTTCCTAATTCAATTAGTAATGACTACTGGCAAAAAGCAGAAAGGGTGTAGTTCAAAGTAAACTATAGTTCAAATACTGGATATTTTTGGAGGACTCATAATGAAGACCCATTTCTTTTAAAACAGATTGGCCACAGTTTTACAGGGTGATGGTTATGCTTATAAAGATGAAATGAAAGTGGTGATCAGAATGTATAGTGTTGACAGTCAGACAGACCTAACAAATATATATTGCCCTAGAAAATAAATTCTAATATTCAAGTTGGTAAGTGATCGCCTTATTTCATATATTTTAAGTAAATCTGAAACAAGTTATTTTCTCTCAAGAGCACCTGATATAGAGTAAACTTCCAAAATTTCTCTGGGCGTAACACCTACAGCAAAAGTGTTCATTGAGAAATATGACAGAAAAATGTATGCAAGCTTCAGAAGAAACATATCAAAGATCATTATGATTTCACAATGTGTATTATGCAAAAAAAACAACCAAACAAACAAAAAAAATCCAACCAACCAAAACCCCCAAACCCCTTCTCCAGCTGATGAATCAGGCAGCGGGCATATCAAGCACCTCTTTTAAACTGTATTTTCTCTGCTGGCTCAACTGGCGATGAGGAAGAAATCCCCTGAATGAAATGCAAAGGCACCATGAAATCAGGGAGAAAGAATATTCGACATTGAGAAACCATGCCTGGGTATGGAGAGCCAGGGGAAAGACTGGCTGAGAAAGCTGGAAAGCTAAGAAAAGTGCAGGAACCTCTGAGAAAGTGAAGGAAGCTCTGAATGAGACCACCAACTTAATCGATCAATTGAAGACTGCTTTGTATTGCACATGTATAAGGAGACAAATTGCTATTGCTCTAACAACCTTCATCCTGTCACTGCCTAACTCTAAGTCTTTGACTCATTTCTTGACTTTTGTGATCTTACTGTTTAACAAGGCTTTGTATCCAGGATCTGGGATAAACTAAACTGTTATCTCTGCACATGATTGCAATTCTCTGTTGACATCAGAGATAGAAACCTTTGGTTTAGGGCAGAAGATGCCAAGTTATCTGGTGCTAGCTATGAACCTTCAGGAAGCTGTGGGATTGTCACCACTGCCAGGCAGGCCCTGAGGAGCAGGAAGCTGCTGAACTTTCTAAAAAGAACTATGATGAAATGATTGCAGATCAATGTGTTTATAGCAATCAAATGAGCCACAACAGGTAACATTTTCGGGAAGGATCTCCTTTTCACTTATTTATGTTTGAAGTGACACTATTTGAAAACACATTCCTTGTTCTTAGTACGGAAATTTTATTGATAACAGATTTCTTTCCGCTGACACCTTGATTTCCATTAAACATTGGCAGTTCTTACTTCTTGTGTCATTGTATTTCAGGTAAACAAAGAATTCAGTTCAAGGCATTTTCCTGAAATTTGACAGCTCTCTCAGATCTCATTTCTTAGACGATTTTTAAACTAGTAACACACTAATAAGCGGAATTACAAAACAAGGCAGTTCTGACAAAGCACACAGAGTGTTTTGAACCTTCTGTAACAGCCATTTTGAAATGGTATGTTTCTGTTGCAGATGCTTTTGAAGCATTTTATAAGTGTATCCACAAATGTAAGCACGCTCCATCTGACCTGAGTGACTGCATATACTTGATTGGGTAAATGAAGTTGCTGCTTTTCCTTGTCCTTTACGTGTTCATATGCACCAGACTTTAGAAAGCAATGTGAATGAAGTACATATTGAAACAGAAATTGCAAATATTTTTCTCCTTTAAAATCAAAATACACCAGAAACAGGTAGAAGTTCTGAAATGATATCATTTTTTTCTTTTTAAAAGTCTATTAGTTGTAAGAATGTATCCAGATGACCATAAGCATTTTTTTTTAATACATAATTCTGCATCTATGTCCTTATTTCTCATGAAACAGCACATTAGAGGCTTAACACAGGCCTAATGTTAGGGTCTGGCCCATAGTGAACATGGGTGTTTTTAGCCATTTCACCTAATGAAATGTATGTCAGTTTCTTTGATATGATATATGTGCCAAAGTATGACCAGAATTTAATCTATTGAAGTACAGAAGGTGTTTCACCTGTACTTGGTATATATATACACCTCAGACACAGTCAAGAAGGGCTTCAGTCTTCCTTGAAACCTGCAGAAGTTGTACAAAAGCAGGTAAAGAATAAAGCCATTTACAGATGAGGAATGTGAGGTAAAACAGAGGAAAGGTTACAGGAAAATGATTGGAAACTCCTTTCCCAATGAGAAATTGTTGGCAAAACAACTCAGAAGTTATAACACAGATCTTGCATGGCAGCTGGAGCCACTGTAGTGCAGTTAAAGCCTCATGAAATACACACATCAGTTTTGCACAAAATGACAAATCTTCTCAAGGTCCCTAAAGGAATATTTTGTTTGTTTCATGCTTTTCCTGTACAACAACTGAAAACAGGACATTAGTCCTAAAAAATAAAAGCAGGATTTTTTTTTATTATTTTTTATTTTTGGTAGGGATACATATTGGCCTTCTAAATGTCTTTTTGCAACCAGCCAATGAGGACGAACAAACCCAACCCTGCTCTAGTCTGTCTATTTGACTATGTCTCACTTTAAAAACAAAACGCACACAGCCTGACAAAAAAAATGCCTTTCACCTTTCATATTCCTTCTGGTTTTTTTTTTCCAAGAGTTGAAGGTCTCTTATGAAACTCCAACTTAGGATGCCTTCTTCAGATATTATTTCAAGAAGTTCCCAGTATTCCCATAATCTGCTCTGGGATATCCTTATGGCTCTTTCTCATTTCCCAGCTTCTGGACCCATGTCTGTCTGGTCCTCAAAGCCACCTGGGTGACTGAAAGGCAAATAGTGTATTTTCCTTGAATGCTGATTTATCTTTCTATGAGAGAGTCAGATATTCAGAATCCTTTAGGTTGCATTAGAAGAGCAAGTCTCAGACGCATAAAAAGATTCACCAGGACATCAAAATTTCGTGAAATGTCGTGCTTCATGTTATGCTCTTTTAAAAGAAGCAAGATCTATTTTATGTCAGGACAAAGTCAATTTTGGAACCTTTTTTACAATATTACTTGGCTTCCGTGGATGTTTTTGTCTCTCTCTCCACTTACCCCAAAGTGAATGGCATTCTCTTTGACTATGGTTACTGAGATAATCGTTACGCTGATGTTGAACAAATGGTGAAAGAGTCATAGAGATACAGAAGAAACAACGGGGTAATTTGTATCTGTTCTCTAAGTGATATCAAGAGCATTTAGGCTATCTGTTTGAGTAGCCTTTATTACTGTTTTTTGAAAAAAGTACTACTTTTGCCTTATCATGGTTTGGACTCCTAAAAAAAGGCAGTGATTCGAAAGCCTGTCAGTTGTACGTGAGCAGCAAGCCTGATGTGCCCTACAACTGATTCTGTGTGAGTGATCAGTACATGCACAATAGCCACCGTCTGGATGGCTTTTATAGTGTTTTCTTGCAGAATTGTTATTAGGAGCAGCAGACTGGAGGCAGCAAGAAAACCTTCCATGGCAAGAATGTGTTGGTGCCAGCACCCTGTCCTCTCCAAAGGACATTCTGCAAACTTCCTTCTGTCTCTCTGTGCACTTGGATGTCAAAACTGTCTGAACTCCAGTATTTATTTTTTCTGTGACCATTAAGTTAAAGCTTTTCATATAATTTTGCATTTGTTGTAGCTGATGTGCCAAAACAAACACAGATTATAGGTAACAACTCTTCTGCTTTCTAATGAAATGTCATAATTTCATTTTAGAAGAACAGACATAGCATTGCTACAGTCAGCAGCAATCTCTTCTCCCTGTTGGCTAGCGATAATTCTAATCTCATATGCTTACAAGGGCCAAGAAATGAAGCATCAGTACCAAAAGAAAGTCCAATGTCACTTTGGAGCAARCAACTGTGAGATATCAGTATTGCAAAGTTTCTTTCTGTATTCCTCCCAAGGACCTCAAATAGTTTAATTATTACTTTAACTGACCCTAATAAATCATCCTACAGGCCAGTAGATAGAAATTATTCTGTGAAGTTTCCTGTTGTGAATTCTTATACCTATGGATTCAAAATTTTCATTCCAAAACTTCTTCTCAGACACAGGCCATTTTAGTAAGCAGCGTAGGAAGTAAAACCATTTGTTAGCATATCTGTGATAAATGACTATGAAAAAAGTAAGAGGAAACTAAGAGAAGCTAAGGAAAAATTCTTTACTACTGAATATTCGCAGCAAACATCTTGCAGCATTTACCCAGCTCTCAACAGCACAACAGTAAAGTTCCCCCATTGTCACTCCTATAGCAAATATYTTTGGAGTGTTGAACTAGCTTCAAACAGAAGCTTATTTTTTAAAATGATTATACTTTGAAGTACTGGCAGTATTTTAAACTGAAGTGGCATTGCTGATAGCCACTTCTTAACATTGTTTCATTTAAGTAAACAGAAAACTACAGTAAATCTCAGATCTGAATGGGTTTTCTTTTTGGCAGCCTCTGTTCAGCTGTGGACATAAGTCATTACAGACCTCAGATAGCTGCTCCAACAATCAAATTCAGGAAGAAGTTAGTACTAATACTGATCATTCCTGTACCTCTTTTTCATTGAAAGCATAGAACAGTTAATAAAGTGATACACAGAGATGGTAAGCGAAAGGTTCCCCTTTTTCAAAAAGGACATAATAGAACCCCCCCCCCAAAAAAAAAAAACAGAGAAGGGGGCCAACTGTGACCCCTGCATGGAATAATTTCATATGAGAAGAAACTAAATAGTTTGGGATTCCTTTTCCTGGAAATAATTGAACAGAAAAGGAATATGACACAGGTCTATAAAATCAAAATTGGCTCAGGGATTGCCTATGATATCATGACTTACTACTACTCACAATATGAAAAGTAGGATGCACACAGTAACCTTTTTATCAGGTTTTTAAGACCTGTATTTAAGGCAGAGGGACATATTTTTTCACATGGCTTGTATTGTGGAAATCAGTGCCACAGAGTGTTTTAGAGGCAAAACATATAAATGGGTTCAAACAGAGGCTGGAAAAATTCACAGAGAGCAAGGTTATTGATGGCTTTTAAGCACGATGATCCAGCAGCATTGTGTGGCTCAGGTAATCCTCATATTGCTGTGCCATAGAAACCAGAAATGTATTACACTGGTGGTGGTCTGAATCCTAAACTTCTCCCCAAACATCTGCTACTCATTGTTGTTAGAGAAAACATACTGATATAGATATACCTTTGGTCTGATCCAGCAAGGAGGATATGACATGTTTATATTTAGTTCCATGCAAGAGCAAGTTGCAGAGAGATATAGAGATATGTTTTAGAAGGGTGAAGAATTTTCTCTTAATAGGATCCCAAGCACTTCTCGCTTCCCTTGTGACAGGAGGAAGTAAAACAAGTTTAGCAGAAAAGACTTTGCTCTTTATTAGGCAATTTGTATTCTTAACCCTTATCTTATCTAAAGATGAAACAGAAGCTGCACCAGAAAAATGTTGCTATTCAAGCCCCCAAGTCAATTATTATTTCCTCAAGGGGCCGTTCGTATAACCAGTTCCTGTTCTGAGAGCACAAAAACCAATGCAAATTTATTCTTACACCCCCTTTCATGTAGTAATCACTCGAGAAAGGGCAGTGATGATGTATGAGTTTTAAACTGCTTTTCAGATCAGTCCCGTGCATTTCTTTGCCTGATGATAGGATTTCATTACATTAAAATAAAGCTTTAGTGCTGGAACATTTGTTCCTACTCTAATTTGCTTGTTTTGGTCCTGTTTCTTCTTTTAAGAGTGTCAAAGAATCAATTTTTAAGCCTAAACAGCACAAGCCAGCTACACAGTGAAGAAAAGGGCTTTCAGCCAAGTGGGAGACTTGGACTGTAGAGTGAAAATACATTTTGTCTGATGCAAGACAGCTACACCAGAAAAATAATGAAAAAGAGAAGTTCTGACATTTTCCAAGCAACCTGGAACGTTCATAAAACGTGCCCGATCACACTGCATTGGTACGAACATCTTCTTGCGCCTGTGGAACAAAGGGAAGTTTGCAGAAATGTCTCAGCATGGCATGGTTAAAGCTTTCAGAGGGTCCAGACCTTTTCCTGGACTAGGGAGGTTTGGGATTCTGTTGGGATTTCAGCAGAATCGGGATTCCAAGCCAAACGAGGCGATTCCAGAGGCTGGATGTCATACGAGGCTGCGTAAGCCCCTAGGCTACAGGGCCAAGAGGCCCTCCAGCACGCTGCAGACGACAGCTAGCGGGCTGCAATTATCATGACTGCACTGGCAAAATCGGGTCTTTTCACACCCTCATTTACCAAAATACCCCTTGCCACTTCCCTGATTCTTTTTTGGGTACATAATGGTATGTATTTATATCTTAGATGAAATTTTCAAAGAAAAAGGATCTTCAGCTTGTTCGCAAGGTGTTTGTAGCACTCTCATTCTCGGGAGTTTGTTCAGTGGCCTCAGAACTCCGCAGTCATCTGCACATTTGCTGAAAAAACTGATTACCGCCTAATCTTGGAGGCACAACCAGCTCCCAGTAACACATTGGTTTGACAAATTCAGACGACTGATTTGACTCATTTTATTACAATCCATATCGCAAATCATCACCTTATCTGTGTACACAACTGAGACACAAGCTGAATTAAGCAGCTCGTTTTGAGTTGTGGCTCCCATTTTTAATATATAGCCAAGGCCTTTCTGCAAGATGTCAGCTAATCAAAGATGGAATCAGAGAGTCAGGGGAGATCAATTCAGTAAAGATGTCAAATAAAACAAACTTAAAAGTATGGGGCAAAAATCTTAGTTTCATAAAGGCCAATAGTGTGATAAGCCTCCAGTTTTTGCATGTCTTAGTGGTATTACAGAGAATAATGCCACTTGAAACAGAGAAGTGAACTTTTACAAGCCAAATATACACATTTTCATGCTTCTAACAGGTAATTATGCCTTTCTTTATAAGTGCAGTTCCATTTGATCCTTTATACAAATTAGAGCTAAACCCAGATAGCAGAACAGAATTTAGCAAGTATTGCTGAATGCATCCAGTACAAAGCAAATGCCTGGTAAGACTGCAAAATAAAATGCAGTAATGGTTACCACCTGGTCCTTCACATTAAGTATATTAAAATAAGACTGATCATAAGCACCATTTTTCCAGTTTTCAAAATATAAGTAAATCTCACAATCAACATGAATTGTTATGACCACAATACAGAAGACTTCCAGTATAATTGTACATTAAGAAATATCTTAGTACATGTCTCACATTGAGATATTTATCATTAGCAATAACTACAGATTCCTTTTCAATATATCCTTTTATTCATTTCATACACAAACACAAAGATGGTTTCAGGTAAGGACTGAATTTGAAATGCAGTATCGGATATCATATTTTTCATTTTGCCTTTGCTGTCAAAGATACTAACAAAGTTACGAGCAGATAACGGTCATATTTCTTTTTCCTGAAGGGGGGGGGGGAAAGGAGAGAGAGAGAGAGAGAGAGAGAGAGAGAGGATTCTGCACTACTTGTACAAAGTCTGGCTTATGCATATCCAGCACAAAAACATTGGAATGGAAGCTTTGTTAGAGAAAAGCTGAAAAGAAACTGGATGAAATAGCAGGCAAGGCCACAAACAGTATCCACTGGGAGGAAGTCAGGCTGTCACAAAGGACCGTACTTTTTCCTCTAGCCAATTTTTATACAGTTTCCATCATAAAAAATAATATCACAAGATAAATTGCTGCAGAAATTGATTAACTGTGAAGATTTAAGTGGGAAAAGCAACCTGGCCCCCTGCAATAGCAGAAATATCTTTCCAAATAAATATTGCTACTGAAGAAGATGCAGGATATGTTAGAGGATGACCTTGAGAAAAAGCAAGAACGGAAATGCATGCATGAACAGGTATGAAAGTAAACACAAAGTCTGAGTAATTCAACAAGGACCAATAAATGAAGTTTACAAGGGAAGCAGATAGACAGGAAGCTAAAAAATCGTTATGAAGGAACATGGTTGGGGGGGGGGAAGATCAGTATCTGTGTCATAACAAAATGCTTCAAGAATTATAGACATTTTTCCAGCTGCCCATATTCCTCGTATCAATCATGTGATCAACTACTGTATTTATAGAGTGAATCTAACACGTGTGATGACTAAGCTTGATCAGAGCTGCCCATTATTACTAACGCACTAAAGTGATCCAAAAGGAAAGTTCTACATAACAGGAATTGCATTGCTTTGCTGTACGCCATTGACAGTTGAGAAGGAGCATATCATCTCAACAACAACCAATTTAGGAAAAGAGAAGGAAAACTGTCAAAAGGAGGTATTACTTAACTCCTAAATAGTTAAACCCTTAGTTTGACTACCATCTGTCTAACAACATATTCATCTGTCTGCCTCCGACTTCCAATTTTGTATTAGTGCTATGTGATGATTACTGGAGTTGGCACGAGAACATACTATATATGAACATTAAATTCTAGAGAGATGATTTTAATGTTACATAATATTTGGTCTGTGCTCAGACTGTGCTATTTTAAAATTTGCACACCTACACTTAATTCCCTCCTAATCTTCTATTCATTTTTTAATGATATTTAGTTCATTTTGGTAATGCTCATCTATGCAAGAAATATTGTCTGGGAGAGCACAGAGTGTATAGGAAAAAAAGAAAAAAAGAAAAGCACTACAACAGTAAAATACACCTCTACCTTAAATCAAAGTCTAAAAATGTCAAATCTTAAAATAGTCTCACAAACTAAGGGGAAAGGGGCATTGCAATTGCGCATGAAAGGTTAGAATAAACTGCACAGCTAGTCAGAGCAATACATGAAAAACAGATTATAAAGTGTTATTACCAGATTCCTCTTTTTTTAGAGAAAAGATCAAATGCTGTAAGTCCTCAGCCACAGAAGCCCTGATTCATCCTACCTAACTTTAGGCACTTAACTGAAATACCTAGTTAAGAATGCACTTGTCCTTGGCTTCTTTTATAATCAATGGTGAGAGACTGACACCTCCAGAGTGAAATTCAGCCCAGTTAAAGATTTGAATCATCCTCTGAAGGCACCTGTTTCTTTTCATTGGCTTGGACGACTAAGCTTCTAAGTTAGACGCCTCAATTAGATGCTTAAAGTTTAGTAGGATGAATCTAGGCCATAAAAGATCACAGAAAACTTTTCCACTGCTTCATGTAGCAAGTGCAAGATATAATTCTTTTCACATTGCCTGTGTTACTATAAAGACATTTATCTTCCTGCAAAGATGCTTATATCTCCTTTTCCCAAGCAGATACAAACATATTTTGTGAGTCATGATGAGGTTGCAGATAAATGCTTTGTATTATTCTATAAAGGAAATTAATGAGTCTAGTGTAAGACTTTACTCATGAATTTTCTCAGTGATAATTCAGTTAATTGTAAAGGTAAGAGTTTTCATTTTTGCTTGTGGGACTTTTCAATTCTGGATAAAATAACTGTCTAATTTCCTCCAAAGGACAGTTCTCACAGTATAGGACTGAACTAAGGGTATTCTCTTTCCCATTATACTGGCAATTACTTTCATCTTGTGCTTCCAGAGTTGACAAGCTTCTTTCTTTCAAAAAGCAGTTCAGATACTCCTGGGATCCAATCAGATGTAMATCCTGAGCCACAATTCCACTGAAATGTAATATGTTGGATGCATGGGTGCTCTGGTTACAAAAATACTAACTTTAATGTGCAGTGTATATGATGTCTAGGGAAGAAAGAAGTACTACAATGTCTTTTGCATTTTGATACAGAATGCATGTAAGTGGACTGAAAAGTGTTTTAGGAAAAGACCTGAAATGATGTAGGTAGTTCAGTTTATATAAGGGAAAACCAGAGTAGATGAAACTCCCTCTCCAAGCCATACAGAAAAAGAATGAGAAAATAAGTACCTAATCCACAAATTCCACTACTGATTTTCTTATTGGCCTATTCTGGGTTTTTCTGAACATTTGGGTGGAGGGTTGAAAACAAGTCTCTTGCTCCTCCGACCAAAAAAAGAAAAAAAAAGAAAGAAAGAAAAAATTCTGCTCTCAAGTCTTTTGAAAAATCTGAAAATACACATCTTTCTTGCTGTGAAACTGGACAAACCTTAGCTTCTTTACCTAGAGACACTCTCTGGTTACCTGGTCTTTCTGGAGTTTCACGGGGCTTGTTTCATCATACTGGAAAATGTCTATGAGGACCTCTGGCCTACAGACCTTGAGGCTCAGACCAAATGTAAAACTGAATACAAAAAAAGCTAAAACTCTTAAACTATCAAGCATCAATTTTTACTGACTTCCTATGCATTTGCCCCCAGATGTATATTGAGTTATAGTAATTATACTTTTTCTTCATCTGACTGATTCTTTAGACCTTTAAAAGTCTAACTTTGGTAAATGATGGTGCTGGAACACAACCTTGATGCACAAAGAGTATTTCTTGGAGCACTTTGACAACTGTGATTGTATGCACTTCCTTAATGGGATAAGCTTACATATATAACCTCAGGAGCAATTTATGATAACTGGAATGTTTCCAATGTTTTTACAGTCTATTGCAGATAAAACTCACACAAGCTATATGCATTTGTTCTTTGCTACCAATACTGACAAGTGGAACTGATTCTTTTCTTTGCAATCATGTCCTAACATTGTGAGGGCTGTGTTCCAGCAGAGCCAGATGACACTAACAGAGCCTAATTTCAACAACACTGATAGTTTAATTTATGCCTGGTTATCACATATTATGCAATTAATGCAATAATCAAAGCAATACTTCTTGGAAGGAGCCAGTTCTGGTTTTACATGCAAACTGCTTTGTGATCCTTAGCAAAGAAATCCCCTTCTTGGAGGAAGTAATGCAAATGAAGATGCTTGGATTTCACAGGATCAGTAAACACTCTTCTTTCTTAGATTTTGCACTACAGTAAGGAATGAGCCTTTTTTACAAGTGCTAGTTGCTGTTAGTGCCTCAGCTAAGAGATGAGGTTTGTAAGCTCACTACACAGTAGCTGATGTTTTTAGGTGTGGAAGGGTATGGTTGGAAGGGTATGGAAGGGTAAGGGTTCTTAAGACTTAGAATTGGTAGAAACAGTTGGCAAACACGTGCCAGGTAAACACACAACATGGTTACGTTCTGGTACTTTGACTAATATCTCCTTTCAAGCAGTCCTTAAATCTTTGCTAGTTCTTACCAGACACAAAGGCCACTCCTAGGAACTTCTCACTTCTGAAAAACCTTACTCAATTCTGAATCCTTTAGAGACCATCGATGTGATGATGAGACTGATGAAGACTAACTGGTCCGCTGATTCTTTGACTTTCACCAGCAGCTGTATTGACACTAAGTTCTTGGCAAAGTGGTCTGATTTTGCTCCTCCCTGTATGTTTATGTTAAACATTGCTTTCCTACTGCTGGTCTATGCTATAGATGTTTTGCCTGATTTTCAGCAACCAGCTGAAATCATTAGGTACATATCTAAAGGTGACCCAGGGGAGTTTTCTTCACACATACATGCGACAACAACCCGGACTTTGAAGCATCAGGATACTGCGATACAAAATAGCAGCATTTGGCATATATTTCACAAGCCTGTGCACCACTGAAGAGAGAAAAAATATACATGCTCACTCCAAGACTCATTGTCTGCCAGCTGGGCTTGTAAACAGATTACAGACTTCTTGAATAAATAGGGTTGAGAAAATCTGTGAACCAAATGTCCAAATAACCTGAGGCTTAGTTTGACCAATGACCAAAGATAAGTTCTGAAGCTCTGTTCTCAGCTGAAAGATGATATTAAACTATTTTCCTGTGGCTTTTGCCACCTGTGAGTCTAGAATAAACTCCTGTTAATTCTGCTGACTGACATGGAGTAAGATCAGATTTGTTTATGTTGTTGCTTAGAAAACAGCTGAGGAAAACGGTGAACTGGCTGCATCACACAAAAACAAGCTGTGACAATCTTTGCTGAATTAATCAGTCACTAATCAATTGTTGAAGTTAGACTGTAGAGAACCTGCTTTTGTGGGTATGCTCTATCAGTGAAAGCCATTTTCTGAGGACTCTTTTATTGTTTCCTTCCTTCCTAATCTTCTGAAATAAGATATTCTCTAGAAACCTTGATTCCACGAGAGCAAGAATCTTGCTGAAGGATTATTCCTTAACCCTAGTTGCCTAGAGAAAAATTGTTTTATATTGCCTTTTCACAGGGAAAAAAAACAAAAAAACTAAAGGGGGTGAAATCAAAGTACAAAGTGAAAAAGAATGGCAAGCAAAAGTACATATGAAACTTCAGTCTTGTAATCAAGCGGACCCCGAGTTATTCCACTTGCTGTCAGAGGCAGCAAAAATGATCTGATTAGTAATAGGGATTTATGCATCTTGGGAGGGGAAGGGCAAAGACAGACTGAACACACATGCTACCGTAAAAGAACAGACTGGTGAAAGCATTCAGAATTTCACTGCTCTATAATGGGGATCTACACAGACAGATCCTGTGCAGAGAAACATTATCTGTCCTTCAAGAAAGGCCGCTGCATTGGCAAGTTGAGCCTTAGACTTGTTCTACTGGCTTGGTTTTAATTTCCAAATTAAAACCCTAGTAAGAGAAAATTTTTTTTTTCTTCTTGGATCTGTAAGTGCTGCAACTTCCCATTGTCACACAAAGTACTCTTTCCTGTGACCTGAAATCAGACTAAGGTAACAATTACATGCCACAGTGACTCATTTGCTTGAGTGCTGGATGTCAGACAATAGTGAACCTAGTGCTCATTAAAGCAACTTGTATTTCATGCCTCAGGATATTGCTGAATGACTTAGCAATACCTCAAGACGTGTGAACAGTGCTTTCCCTCCTTTGCTGCCTTTTGGCAGGGAAACAATTCTATAATATTTGATATTCAACTGTGTTTTTTTAAATTTTAGTTTTGACTAAAAACCTTTGCTCTCCATGGTTGTATTTGTCTTGAATGTTGTATTTTGTACATAAGAGGTTTTAAGCCAAAATATAAATTAGGTATGGAGCTTTTAAGATTTTTTTTATATATATATAGGACCTCATTTCTGAATTTTAAAAATCATAGAAAGCTTTTCTAAGAGGCAATAGATTCAGGAACAGGCTCTCAGACAGAAGGAAACAAGATAAAAACAGCTACATAAGAATCAGAAGATAAGTAGATTCCACATAATGCAAGAGAGCAGCTAGCTTTTGCACTTAGAGCAGCTTTACCTGTGGTAATAAAAACCTCCACAGGGGACTAGTTTATCCTCTTGAAAAGAAGCTCCTGTTCTGAAAAGTCAAGTTAACTCTAAACAAGCAGTGTAGCTAGGCCTTGAATTCTAGCTAGATTTCCTAGAGAGGCAATTCCTGATAAGGAAAACAAAAATCTCTGTAAAAGACTGGAAAAGTCTCATGTTCCCAGAAATACAGAAATTACTTTGTATGACATATCATATTATCATTATATTATCATAAATGATAACATCAAAACAAAGTGGAGGTTAGAGTGTCTACTCTTTGCATGTGCCCAGCACACTTATAAATGTGATTCAGCATACTTATAAATGTGATTTTTTTTATTAYTACACAGCTTGTACCTAGGCAGATCAATGTTACCATCTTCTCCCTGTCTGAATTACAGTTAGTATCCCCAAGAAGACTACCAAAACTTTTTTAAGTGAATAAAACATGGATATTCTTGCCAGAGAGAGGTATTCCAAGTTAGTCCTTTCGGTATTTTAATTAACTTGCATTCATCTCAGAAATTTTTCTGCATCACCATTCAGATTTTGTGATGTCCCCAGCACAAAATTTCCTTCTGCATTGACGTTGTTCAGATCCAATAATGCTAATTTCTTTGAACAGAGATTAACACACTTATATTAGAGATCAGTTTGTTCTTCTGCTCCTGAACAGAAACTCACACCAGAGATCCACCATTCCAGATTCTCCCACATCAATCCTCAAGGTCAAAAATGAGGAGAGAGGGAGTTGTTTTTAATTATTGCTCAGCTTCCCCAGCATTATGCAGAAGTGCTGAATTGTAAATGACAGCTGATTTGGTGGTGTTTGCATATGAGAAAAAACTATTCGGGGAAATCAGATTATGAATATTATTGATCTCAAGGTCCCTAGGATGTGTCAGTGTTAGAATCACAGAGCAGYGAACTGAATTTGACGTGCAATATTTTCTATTCTATCTTCTCCCAGCAGATGAACACTTCCCCTATATACTAACGATTGCCAATATCTGCRGCACCCTTTCCTGCATGTGGTATAAGTATCTTCCTATAAGGGGACACTCATGTCTTCTCCCAGAAAGAAAAAAATAATAACACGTGCAATTTTATGTAAATGTCAATCATGCAAAAATTTGGCAAATAGCTTTACGTCCTGGAAACTTTTAATGATAGGAGGAAAGAGGATGCTTTCTACTGTCAGCAGACTGTCCAGAGTGTACTATGTCCATYTGAGCAAGTGCATGAGATATTCTGCTCCTTGTCTGTCCCCACCAAAGAGTTCCCCATACCAGGAACAGCTGGGCAAAACAGCGATGATCTGAAGTTACACGTATAATGAAAACATGCTGGGCTCCATCCTGAAGCAATAAACATTCAGCTCATCCTGTACTCAATTACCCAACAAAACTGATTAGTCTAATGTTAAAAATCTAGTCAAACCACTATCATAATATCCCTATTTTCTCTCCATAACACTGTGTGTGAAGTATATTTCAAAGGTTCAGTGGAGATTCTGTCTGTGAATATCACACACACGCACAGACACACACGAAGAGTACAACAAATACTAAGACAAAAGATAAGACCAGGTCTAGCTAACTTGTCTTGTTGCTGTTATTCAAGAATTATGCTGGCCATATGACCAGGAAAAAAAAAAAAAAGGAAGAAAGAGTAGAGGAGAGAGTAAAAACATTGGTCTTTATATCTGCAAGCTGTGAACTAAATGCTTCTCAGCTCCTTTTTAGCACATAATCATTTTTTTAATTCAGACTCAGTGCTGAAGCTTACAAGATCTGATTTTGTTTAGCAAACTACCAGGTGACCATAGACAACTTAAATGATAGATCTGCGGTTCAATTCTAAAACGACAAAAAAGTGCTCCAGTACCTTGTTCTTTCCCTTTCTTCCATTCCAGCTTCCTCAGTATTCTCAGTGTGCCTCTGCCACCTATTCTAGTCTTTGAACTAGTCAGTTCTGTTCAGGGTTTTGAATGTCATGTTGATGGACACGGGCTTTTTTTCTTTTTTGCTACTGTTCTACATAAAGCTGTCCATATGTTGTTCACTGATAAACTTAGCAGTGTTTGAAAAGCACCATGAGATTCACAGATACAATGTGGGCCTTTGTTAGCAACTATTTTCAGTTAGAATAGGAATGCTTTCCTGGTATTTTTGGTATTATGATCTAAGGTCTAAATGCTGGGAGGAAAATGCTCAATTTCAATGAAACTAAATCTTCTCTGTCTCTATTTATGTTTATATTTAAGAAAGAGAAACAAACAAACAAACAAACAAAAAGCTACTATAAAAGAGTCTGATACTTTGCCAGGTCATCGGACACAAAAATCTTATGATTATCATTATTCTTTTATAACAGGAACAAAGCTGTTGAATTCTTAACTCTGGATTTATCGTATCAGCAGTATTAGCCCATCATGGAACTTGCCTTTTCTACTTGAACACTGAGACTTTTCTTCCTACTGAATGATTATGCCAGCTAAACACCTTTTTTTCTGGCATAATTTTATGAACAGGTATAATCATTACACAGTTCTTACAAAGTTTCTCTGCGTGACATTTATCAATCTACAGTGAACAGACAGGGCCTGGACACAGAGTACACAGAGTGCTGGACCACGCTTGGCCTGTGGGCTCCTAGTCTTCCCTTTGGTCTGAGCAGGGTTTCATTCTGAACGACTTTCATTTCCTCGCTAGCACCGTGCCTGGGTTTAAGTGCTGTCTGTTAGTCGTTCTCAGAAATTAAGTCTTGCAACTCAGCTCCTCTCGGCCCTCAGAACTGTCACCCATCTCCTCCTCTTCCAAAATTCCCAAGGACATAAAATACAACTAGTCCCTAGTTTCAGCTGTAAATTTCCTAGTTTCTCTTCTCAGAGACAGACAATCTTTGAAGTCAACAGGCCCCCAGACTAAGAAGATTTGAAGAAAAAAAAAAGTCACTTTGTGATACATCATGCATTTCTGTGAATTAGGTTCCTCATCATTCCCAAATATCCTGAGCCTTAGTGAAGTTGCCTTAAGTCAGAGTCTACTTGGGCATTTTCTTCCCTTTTTAAGGGAAGAGAAGGAAGTTTAATGACTATTTGTAAGTTCACTACTACGGAGTCTCCTAAGACTCTGTTTTTTAAGACCAAACATAATCATTTCATTTTTTCTCTATTTGGACTGCCAGGTAGTAGTCACACCACCTGGCAACCTGAAATCCCAGACCAATGGGCACTCCCCAAGCAAAAACTGCCTGGATGCACATCAGGTCTGAGAGGCCCTGGATGCACTGCATGTATGTGCAGCATAGATGAATGCTGGAACATTAGTCTAATAGACTAATCCAGGGAGCTGGATATGTCCAGTCTTCAGCTGAATATGCGTATGCAGCTCTTTCTTGTGTCTGCGTGCTGCCTGGCACACGGAGGGTGGGAGCCCAAGGCAAGTGCGCAGTAGGTCTCCTCTTCCCCTATCACACCAGCTCTTCCCAGTCCTACCTGGGCTTCCACCCTCTCCCTTCTCCTTTCTAGCACAGGCAGGCAGGATGATGCATTTTACTTTGTTATCTAAACTCAGGGTCTCTCCCGTCAGCCACACACTGTGGTGTGTCCTCTCCAGATACATCACTCATCTTGCCTTCCTACCCCTGTGAACCCTCAGCTTTTGTATTCCCTCCATTTTTCCCCATATGCTTTGCTTAGTGCCTCTCCCTCTCTCTAGGTAAGTTCTGTCTCCGTGCACCTCAGTGGGCCCTTTCTTCAACATGGGAGCAGCTGATACTCCTAATCTGCTGAGGAAAAGGAGGTAAATTACTTTCAGAAATTCCTGAACATCCAAAATTTTAAAGTCAATTTTACTTTTCAAAACCTTATAAATTAACATAACATTGCAATTTTGATGGTAAAAAGGCAGGGAAGCATTTCAAAGGAAATAAACATCTTCACTTTTCAAAAAAATGTATTATGTTCATTTTCCAGTTATGTTAAACTATTTTTTACCTATACAAAGTTATATTTTGGCCCTAAATTATCAGAAAGTTTTCTTTTGAAAAGCAAGTTTGAAACTGTATCATATCTGAATATTTAAGTAAACAGTGGACAAAATATCTATTCCATCATTGACTTTTTTTTCCATTGAGCATAAATTGAGAACAGCTAAAGTTTTTCACAAGGCAGTGAGAAGTTACAATCCAGCCTTTTAAAACTGCTCCAGTCATGCCTGTTTCATAAGTCTCTGTGCATGAGCTGCTGTTGATCTATTGGACATATAAAAAATATAATTAGTATGAAGAATATGCCTATTTCTGGAAAAAAACAAACAAACAGTATCTTCTATTATAAGCCTCCAGGGCTTTGCTGAAAATCTAAGGCTTCTGAGATACTGACAGATCAAAATCTTTTCACCTCATGTATAGCACTATTCAGAAGTTTTTTTGTTTTTTTTTTTAAGCTTGGATGACAGTTTGAGCTCTCCAACAGTACAAATCTAAAAGTTATATCATGGATTAGGTTACGTTCTGTTTGCATTCCTGGTGAAGAATGGAGTGGATCAATCTGTCTAGGCTGAGACATCAAAAGTTGACACTTTTTCCTGAAGAAATGGAAAAATAACTGAAAACAAACCTATTCCTAGACAGATTGAAAGTTGCTAAATAAAATTAATACACATGGTTGCTCTGCATACTCAGCATTCAGATTTACAGAGTCATAAATTCATGTGGCATGATAACTCTTCAATCACTAGGGTGGCAAAATGCTTTCCAGATACTATAAATGAGAAAAATGGAAGGAAAATATTATATTGGTTTCTGTGTGCATGGTGGGGAACATGAGAACACAACAGTTATGAAAATAATTTTCCTTGAGGCTACAAACAGACCAGTATTCATCATTATAGTTTTTTTCTGCATGTGAATGTGTTTCTTGGTATAGAAAACATATCCTCCATTGTTTCAAATGCTTTTGTTAAGACTATTTCTTCTAAGAYACGTAACCATACATAGGCAGCTTTTTTGGTATGCGTTAATTCATACCCCTCAGTCAGTGCTGCTCAGTACCTCACCATTTTAGGTCTTCAGGGAGGAACCATCTGTTACAACAGCAATGGCAATATGCCAAGACCCAGAATTTCAAGATCTAGTAACTCAGGCTAGATACTTACATTCATATTCACCTGCCTGAAAAAGCGCATTGTTTAAAAAATGCTGAGCACCTACAATTCCTTTCTAAAATTCAATCTAAATAGAGAATATTAACTGATATCTGTGGAGAAGGTATTCTCAACAGGATTATATTGCTGAATCACATAACCCAAGTATAATAACTATTCCTGCCACACCAGTAACAGGAGGATGCAAGGCCATATGTAATATATTATAACGCAATACAATATTCAATGTACAGTGGGAAGCAGTCCTAGTTAATTTATTTTAACTGAGCTCTACCCTTGCAACAAAGGTCAGAACTCAAACAATAACTAGCTGAACTATAAGAAAACTCCTTCACATAAGAACACAAAATGAAAAATGTACTTGCTGAAGTTGACCATAATTTGTCCCTTCCAATTCTCCTACATTTCCATGCATCTGAATTCACACACAGCACACTGAGTCCAGCAATGCAAATGTAAGCAGAAATGACTACAGACCTCTGTCATTAAGAATTCAAAAAACACCGGCGATAATGAGTTTAAGTCATTTAAAACTAGCAGTTTCATAGAGCCTACTATATGCCACAAGCTTACGATTTTGGGGATATGTGGAAGGAGTTTGCATGCATCTCTTTTGCTCAAATTTAGTGTTTCCCTCTTCCATTTCCACTCCAAATCTGGAAAGCTCTCAAAATACCCGTGAAAGGATGAACTATGTTCTGATAATATTCTTTTCAATGCCTTACAAGCTTAAGCTCTCTTAAAGCACAGGATTCCTGAAGAGCTTTGCCTGATAAAATACTTCCATACACAAGACTGACTGCCAACACCTTAAGGGCTACTCAGACCTTTCTCTGCTCTTGCCCGATACATTCAATGTACATTTAAAAGGTAGGTCTCCTTTCTATCCCTTCAAGATTTTCTTAGGTCATGAAGACTAAAAAATGACCTGACAAGTTACATATCTACTTTCACTAACCTTTAAGTGAAACTTGGGTGCTCTGTGATGACCTCCATCTACGCTTCACTTTGAAGGCTCCTAACATTTTTCTATTTTTGATATGAGACCATTGGAAAACTGACTTACTTCCCCTCTGGGTATTTATTGTTGCAGATCTCTGGGTGAAGCACAGACGCAGCAAAATTTTATAAACATCTTTTAAGAAAATATGAGATCCTACAAGGTGTAAGGTTTGTATAGGTCGTAAAAGGAAATGCACAGACAGATAAGGGTGTTTTTAACATTAATATGAACACTGGTCATGGCATTTAAAGCATTCTAGTAGTTTAGTGTGATAATTTACTATTAATTCAAGCTGTACTTTTAGAAATTGGTAACAGTACAATTGAAATAATCATTTTTTATTTCAATACAATTTAAAATTCAAAGAGAGTTAAATAAAAATGATTTTAGATTTACCAATATTAATTTTCTCATTTCAAACTGAACCTTATTTTTCAACAACGGAACAAAAATTATTGTCTTGTTTTAGAGGAGAAGACGGTGGCTGAACAACTGGACAGAACATACATGCTATGGGCCTTGGAAAAAAACAAAACAAACTGTTTCCAAGGCCTCCCTTAGCTCACAGCGCAGGCAAAACTAGACTGTTATCACAYGGACTGTGAAGAAATGCTTTATGAAGTAAAGCAGTAATGCTTTATGAAGTGAAGCACTTGAAATACTTTATGAAAGGGTCAGATGTGAAAGTATTGCATTCATATAAACACACTACGTTAGTTGTTTCTCACAGTGGATACTGTTCTGTGCATTTCTTTAGTAATTCAGGATAAACTCAGCCATTACTGTATTAACTTATTGTTACAATGGAGATTGTTCCAAAAATGTCAACATGCATTAAAGCATTTCTGAAACAATGCTACAATTCATAATGCTAACCTGACTATACAAATACTTCAGCAACTGTTAATAAAACGAAACAATGTTATTAAAGGTTTACCAAGTACCTGAAAAATATTACCTGCCTGTTGAGTGCAAAAAGTTGAAAACAAGAAAAACCATCTAGGATTTTCAGAATACATTAATGTAAGAAATAGTCGTCTTCTGTAAAAAATCTGTCATGTTCCTAGGACGCTAATAGTTTTCAAAATGTGGACTTTTGAGGAGTGAATTTTGCAGAACCAAAGGAACATGCAAAGAAAAAGTACTGTTTTGTCATGGTGACTAGGTAAATCAAATAGTTCCCAGTGAATTGCGAGTCATGAGACCAATCTCACCTAATTTAAGCCATTAAGAAGATAGGTGCCTGCTTCAATATGCTTGTTGAGTCTTGACAGCATTTAGTAAAGCAGAATTTTTAAAAGGGGTGTGTGTGTGTGTGTGTGTGTGTGCGCGCGCATGTGCACACACTTTCCTTAAGCTCCAACCTCCTCATATGACAAGAGGACTGATATCGCAGCACTGATCCAGAACAAACACAGATGTAACATAGGATAGATGTATTTAAATCAAGCTCAGTGCTTTCCATGAGTACTAGATAATTTTCACTGAGAATATAGCAGCCTTTAGGCAAACAAGATGGATCAGTGTTATTTTCTTACTGGTCCTGCATTCACAGGGATTTTCCTCAAGCCCACAGGCTCCAGGGCCTTGCCTCTCGTGCGGTATTGCCAGATCAGTGAGCAAAGCTCCTTATAATATCTGGTTGGTAGATGGCCCTACAGGTGTATTTGTGTTTGTTGCTGTATTTCTGCAGTGGAACAAGTGACTGTGTGAAGGTTGGAGAGCACTTCCTCACTGGATTTCCCAATACCTTCTGAAAGACCTGCGAGTAATCCAAACAGGGACCACCTAATTATGTGAAGCATACAGATGACTCAGGCACTCACACAATAAGCTTAATGAACAGCTAATTGTAACTAGTCTAACTGAACAGTTTCTGGCCTGGTTCTGGAACTACTTTACGAATACAAATTACAACATGACTTCTACTGGACCAGGACTTCTCCTCCGATAACAACAAACTAGGAAACAGCAGGCAGAGTACACAGGCACAAAAATATTTTTGTGTAAATGTATTAAAAAATGGACTCAGTCCACTGAGTACATTATGCATTACTAGTGAACTGTTCAGACAAAACAGTAATGCTGCAGTAAAGTCATCAGAGCTACATCAGGGCTAAGTCAGAAATAACACTATTTTCAATGAAAGCATTGTTTGTTTATACAAGGGTAACTAAATTTGAAAATCTCTGCTGCTAAAGTTCTTTATTATTAAATGATAACTTTCACAAATGAAATGCATCTTAACTTCATATATTCAGAACTTCAGCCCATGTCTCTTCAAGTAATTCAAGTAAAAATAAGCTCATTTCTCACTGGGGGCATTGTTACTTGTGCTTGTGGATGAGACACAGCAGAAGATCCAGGGCTGTCAAGCAATGACAGTTTGAATGAAAGATATTTCAAAGAAACAGAAGTGCAGGAAAATGTCTCAGGGACACAGAAAAATAAGAAGATGTTTAAGAAACAACTTCAAATTGATGCAAAATAAAGGCTTCTCCTGCCAAATGAGAGAAACTTGTCAAGTCTGCTAGATCTCTTAACTGGGAAAATGAAAGAAATTCCCTTTGAGGGATTCAAGCTCACAGGCATCATGGCTACTTCCTTTGCAGAGAATATAAAATGAACAATGCATTTATTAAGCTCATAGAGCGACTTGGATGAGCTGAGAACATACATGAATAATCAGGGGAGAAATTATCCATACTCAGAGAGCAAATATTGTCTTTTTATTTGGGGGGGGGGAAGGAAGGGTTAAAGAGTAGTTGGCAAAGCTCATGTTTTTCTAATATACTGGAGGGTGAAGAAAGGACTGTGATTTTGTTAAATCCAAAAATCCCTTTCTTTCAAAACCTGCAAACCATATTATAATTTAACAGACTTTTGACAAAATATATATATATATATATATACATATTTATTTATTTATTTATTTATTTTAAAACAGGAACCAGAAACTGAGGAAGCTTATTCAGAACAAAACAGACCTAGCAGTTTTGCAGATGATCTGACTTTCTCCTGACAGCCCAGCACTGATGCACACACTATGGAGATGGAAAACAATGACAGAATTAAAACCACTTCTGGTAGCATTAGTTTGTAATCTGTTGCAATTTGAGGGGATTATGCTGGATAACTCATAAAAACAAGAAAGTGTAGCTCTCTCACTAGGACATTTCTTTTTCCAGTGTTTTTCTATGCACCTGACAAAGGCTGCTAGCCAAAATATTATTTGTTAAAAAAAAAAAAAAAGTAAGTAGCAATTGCACTTGCCATAGTTTTTGGCAACATTTTGCGACCTTGAAAAAAGTCCAATTTTCAGAGTTCACGTTTTCAGCACTTTCTGAAAATGGACTTCTTTTGAAGCATTGATCTTAACACCTGAACCACTAACCTGATCAAAATTATTAAACTTGAAAAATTCTGTTCTCAGTGAGTGAAGTATTGAAAAGCAAGTCCTTCCTCAGATGAGATGCTTCTCCTAATAGCAAAACTATGAGTAATACTTAGTGCCTTGCTGGTCTTTAGATTAATAGATGACAATATCTGTAACAGCAAGGACTGCAAGAATAGACTCAATCAGAGACTGATAACAACAGACTCATTCAAGGAYTGAAGGTTTATCAGGGTTTGTTTTTGCTCTTTGTGCCTTTTTTTTTAATTCAGTTCCCACCTACACCAGCTGTTAGATGTCAACTGAAATAAATTTAGTTAACCAAATGTTGTTCTGGGTCCTGCAGTCACCAAAAATTAAAGATTTGGAAGGGTAGGGCTGACAGCATATTTAGAAGAACTTTTTACATTAAACTATAGAGACCAGTATTTCCCTTTCACGCAAAGGAATTGGACTATAAACAAATTCAATGGGGCGGTTCAGTGAACAGAACATGTCTTTACAGCTTCTGATGAATTCATTCATTAATAGTTTCTTAGCTGAGCTGAAAAGAAGCAGGTAGTTACTATACTTTTAAAACATTTAACTGGTTTCACTCCAGAATGAACATTAAAGGCTTTGTGTATGCATGTACCTTGTTTTTGTATGTTTTAAAGACATAGAACAGAAATCTTTTTTTTTTTCCTTACCCATGAAGCAGCATACTTCAAGTCATCATGGGSCTTTTAAACTCTAGACGTTGAAAACTTTATCAGAGATTTTCTATTCCCTCTTTTGTTTTCAAACTGAAGGAAAGAGCTTTGGGAGCATGTAAACACAAGAGCAACACACTTTGAACAAAGGGAAAGGACCCTACTCCAGGATGCCACGCTAAGTATTTGAGTAGTCCTTCACCTTCAGTGGAGTTTCAGTAAATGTGGATATTGCATACAAATAAACATCACCTGTAGATTTTCAAATGAAAACCTGTGCAAAAGTTGATGCGCCTATAATCCTCTTCACAACTCCTACATTTGGTGGAAAGTGGGACAGCAATTGGCACACGTCAATTGGTTTACATAAAACAAAGATGAGTAGGTTGGCTCGGTTTTGCATAAGCCCCTGTATTCTCACTTGGATCTGATCCTGTCCAGCCAGGTAGGTTGGTGTGATAAATCCCAGCACTGTGTTTTCCCTCCATTACTATGGCATTACTGCTGGAGGCTTTACTAATTGTCACCTCTACTCTCCAGCAAACAGAGGATGAACATACATGTGTGTGTGTGTGTGTGTATAGACACGTATATATACCCACACACATATGCATATATATACACACACACACACATATTCACCATACATCACGTGATGGCTCACTAACCTCAATTCTGATTTGTTTATTTCATCAACTGGACAGCAGAGGCTGTTATACAGCAGTTAAATACAACAGCTCCTGATCCCAATGGGGTTCAAGGTTGAAATTCTGGAAGTAGTAAGCCTGTTACCCTAGTAAACTAAAACATTTAAATCATTCCTAGTTTTTCATCTTAAATGTATAGTATTTAGGCAAATATATGAAATTTTCAGGGGGTTTAGTACCCGGACACGGGCACTGAGGAATGAACAACTGAGGAGAATCTCACTTCCCAAACTAAAAAAGATTCTGGAAATAAAGTATGCATAAACTGCATGAATTTATGAWGTCTTTATATCAGGGAGACAAACTGGCTGATCTTCTAGTTTGGAGGGATTTGGGAGTTTCTATATTTTCATATAGTATAATAATTTTGATACAGTATTTGTAGTTTTTATATCCCATTATGCCCTATCAATTAAAGAGCAGCCTTCCTGTCCCAATGATGTGCCAAAGAAGGACAGCATAAATCCTGTCACTTATGTGAAGGGATGGTTGACCCCATTCCTGGCTTAAGGTTTTCTTTGTCTGCTTTTTCTCAGGATCCTGCTAAATTTCTCTGCTAATGACAAACTCGATCCCAAGTTCCCAGAGAACTTGTTAACCTGGGCTTCACTTGCTTYGTCCCACCACCTAGACAACAACAACAGAAGCGGGTTTTACACTGTTCACTTACCAGGTGGTGCTACCTTCCTGTGGGCTGGAGTAACCAATAACGGCTTGTGGTTTGACAGAAGCTCCCAGTCTTTCCCTGTGCCTCGCCTCTTGGTGGGTGGTTGTTTTTGATGCCTTCCTTCAAGCACACATAGTGTACTTTTTTTTGTTGTTTTAATTTTAGTGGAATGAGGGGAATTTTAAAGGTGGTCTTTGTCGAAATAATCACCACATAATACCTACATGATGCTAAAGGCACAGAGCTTGATAGAATATATTATCAATATAAAGGCAGAGACATTTAGTAGAAGATTGAGGAATGGTACAGAGATGCACACTCACRTACCACAAGGAAACTACAGACATAGGGGAGGCAAAGTTAAATAAAAAGAAAACCTCTTTTAGCCTCATTAACTGTAAACAAAGAATCAATTTTATTGCTGTCATATCTTACAATAAAGTACACCCTCTCCCTCCTATTTCCCCATCTACTTACATCTTATATTTACATTTCAAAAGTAATAGGCAGAGTCAGATCTAAGATTAAAGGAACAAGATTGGGGCTAACAGATTTTAGCGAGTTCTGCTTCCAGGGAAGGAAATTTTAATTGTTGAAAGCTGGAATCCTACACTTCAGGTATTTCAGAAATTTTGATAAGTTTGTTTGATATTACATCCCCCTCACACTTTTGTCTTCCCAAATTTATGCTGGGAGTTAAGGCCCTAATTCCCATGGACATGGTAATCCAATGCGACTCAGGAAACCCAGAATGTTACAGGGTCTTGTATTAGCAATAGAAATGCCCCTTAGAGAGACTTCTTGCTAGAAGCAGTTAGGTTAAAGAGGAACGGCTTGAAGCATGKGCTAAAGTCTTGTCTTGCAAGAACCTCCCATTTCAGAATGATAGAATTTAAACTTGAACAAGTGTCTGAAAGCTTTTAGGGGCTTACACAAATTGAACAAAACCCTTTAATGCCTACCCATTATTAAATCACATCATAAAAAAACAAAAAAAAACAAAAAAAACAACCCCCCCCAACTTTTACTCACACAAACTTAATTTGAACAAACACAATAATACTGTTTTGCAGGTGACATTTAAAGACCTTTCAAATGCTGGGAAGTAAAGTACCAAGAGGATCAGCAAGTCTTTTTGCGTCTCTCAAGTGCAAACATATCAGCTTCAGAAATATGAAAGCATTTGGTTAAAAAAAAATAAAGATTGGTATCAAAGTACCTTATCACTGTGGGAGATAGGAATGGAAATTGTTGAATGGAAACAGAATAGGCCTTCCTGCATTCATTTCTGCAATGCATGTGTCAGGGGGATTCATGTTGTGGAAAAAAAAAAAAAGAGAGAGAGAGACTGAAATCATTTGATGTGACAGGTGCATGAGCTTCTGCAGATCTGAAGGGATCTTTGCAGATTAAAGTATTTGGCGAAAACACAGCTTAAAAGAAAGTGTAGAGCTTTCATTTATACACACTCAAAAAAAAATGCAGTGGCTTTGACTGCGTATAATGCACAGGGGTAATGCATGAAATTATGCAGTATTTCTGGCAGATATGGTTATTGAAACATTCACTCCTTTGAAATAATAGAATAATTAAACACTTTTAAAAAGAAGATACAGACATTTATTAGGGTCTCAGTAATTCACTTTTAGTAAAAATTCTTCTCATATTCCTAGGCTGGCTCTGAATAAAAATGGAGAATTATAGCTTAATGTTGTTAAGCATGGTAATACTGTCTGTGGAACCAGATAGGATTTATAACTATGCATGTCATAAGTGATTGATTGACCAAATGGATTTACCACAAAGGAGCGCAGCTTGGTTTTAGAAGGCATTATAATAACATATATACTTCCCTTCTGACTACTATTTTTCCAATATCAGACAAAGAAAGGGTTAGTTCTAACAGAAAGGACATCCCAGACATAAGACAGATTCTGGCCACAAGGTGAAGTCATTCATGTGAAATAGCCCCTCTATATAAAATGTTCCAAGGGTGATAAGGAGATATGCAAACAATACCCATACACATATTTAGAAATTTAAAGGTTACAGAATAAGAAATACAAACCGTCATGTTGATACTGTGCCATTTCTGGAGGCTCTGTTCCCAGAATAACCACTAAAGCAAAAAATGACGTGGAAGATGACAGACTTATCAGAACATGTTAAAATGTGCAAGATTCATGACAGCAGCTAGAAAGCTCATGAGATTTTTCCATAGTCCTCAGCTGTTGAAAATTACTGTAAGACAGGCACAGGTCAGCCAATTTAAGTATTTAGAGATGTTCACAAGTGGATGATGTCACTGAGTACTGTATTATATAGTAAGACGTCATTGATTCTTGGTCAAAAATATTGTGGCTTGCTATCCTGCCTGGAAAAAGCTTTAACTGGAGCTACTTCAGCCTGTCCTTTTACCTAAGCCTAATTACTCTCCTTCATACATACAGAGAAACAGGCGAGAAAGACTGCAAAACAAGATGGCCATAAATTAAAGTATCCCTTAACAGGAGATATTCTGGAAATCATTTTCTATTTGGACAGCACTGCTGTCCAAAACTGCCTGAAAGTTAAAGGTTATTGGTCCCTGAGAGATTAGAAACAGAGGTTTTACTAGCTGCAGTTTTGGTTTGCTTTTACGGTACACTTTATGCAGAAGAGCCACTGCTGCAGATCACGCTTGATGAGCCGAACTGTGAGAAGAGAGACAGTGAACTGGGACCTTCCTTMCCTTCTCTCAATCCACTGCAATCTGCAGCTCAGAAATACTCTCTGCTCACTGAAATACAAATGCGTTACGTAGGAATAAACAGAGTGGCCTGCAACTCCTTTTTCCCCCCTCAGTTCTTTTTGAGCCAGCCTGTTAATCTATTTTTCCATAGCAATTATGAGTGGGAAGAATGTTTCTAAGATCTGACATCAGAATACTTTGCTGTTTTCCAAATTCCAACTCCTCATGTGTGTTTTGAGGGACATAAGGTAGATTTTCTTTGTGAAAAAAAGAGAGTGATCCTGTTCTTCCTACCGCAAATTGTGATGTCAAACCCAGGTACAATATAAATCCTAAAATGTTTGTGCTCCAAGGTATACTAACAAGCAACTGCAAGGCAAATCCTTCAGTTCTGATCCTCTTTTCCTGCCTTTTCAAGTTTCAAACCTACTGTCTGTTCTTCCTCCTCTCTTCATTTCCTCCCTAACCTCCAAGTGAACAATAGCTCTCTTTTCTGTCAACATCCAAGTCATGAAGGGATAAATCAAAGATAGACTCTTGTATCATATGATTCTGTTTGGAATCGGGAGGCAAACATACAGTTCATAGCAGGAATTTAAACCCATTCATGGACAATATATATCCACGGGCAAGGTAAGATGATAGACGAGCAGCAGCATGTAATATAAAATGCAGCTTGATCTGCTTCAGGATTATTAGCGGTATCTCTTCTGTTCTCCATATCCAGACCACTTCACTGTAGTATTCATTTCCCTCGTATTTTACATATCTACTTTTTATATTTGTATTACTGCTGTTTTCTTTCAAGCTCCATGAGTTACACAAATTTCATTAGAGATAACTCTAAGACAGCTGTCAAGCAGAACCACGACTTCGCATTCTGTTAGTAACAAGGTAGGAGAAAAGTGCCAAACACCATGCCAAACCATTTTGTAGTTTTTACCCACTTCCTTTTCCCAAACTGTCAAATGTTTTGGTTTGGCAGAACACAATGAGCAGACCTAGTGAACACTAGCCTGGAGAAAGTAAGTCTGGGAAATTACCCTTAAATATATCCTTAATAGTTTATATACCTTCCTACTTTATATATTCATTTTCCATGCATTGCATCAACTATATTTGGTTATATATAATTCTCTGTGTATTTAGATTATCATCTTTCACACCAACCATATTACTCATAACTTCAATGAGATCTATCATGGTTATGTTCCTTCTACAGCTTAACCTAATCTGTGGTTATCAAAAAACTGATTTTGAAACAATGTTAGTATAGTTTCCACCTACCAGCTTAATGAGTTACCACATTTTCTCTTCCTGTGCTTAAGACAAGGTCACTATTAGGAGCCAGCTATCATGTATCAGCACATACAGATATTATATACTTCAGTCAAGCTAAAATCCTCAGGGCCTCTTTAGTTTTGCAAAAATAAATAAATAATCTCTTAATATGGGTAAGGATAGCTAAAAGTAATTGCAAGTTTGAAGAGAGGCTTCCAGCACTGATAAAATGCCCCCCAAGCCTCCATTTAGTTGGCTGCCTGATTTCAAATGATACAGCCATTTTAAGGGCATTGTATTAGATATTCCTACAAACAGTGAATTCATACTGATGAGTGCAGTCCTGACTTGGGCRCCAACCCTGAAAACACTTACACCCTTGTTTAATCTTTATCACAGAACCATGCTTAATTTCTGTAAGTGCAGAAGGTGTTTTCTGTTGATTAAAAATAAAATCAATGACATTTGAGAAATGACTTTATCAATAAAGTTCAAGTCCACTTATGGTGCCACCTCTCCGTGTTTTATCAGAAACAGTAAGTAACTTACTGAGCCACCACTCTTCAACTAACTTCTCTGGGACCTCACTCCTGCATAAGCTTTGAAATTGGCCTGATTTCTCCTAGATCTTTAGTTACGGTGAAGTTGAGCATGTTGCATATTTTCACCAACCACCCTTCAAAAATATGTTTACCTGTTAGGGTTTTCAGGGAAATCTCAATGTCTGAAGTTGGAGAAACTTTGCTCCTGGATGCCAAATTCAACTGCAAGCTCCAACTAGAGAGCCATACTGCCTTCCTGTTTCCTTGTCTCCTCTCTTGAAGGCTAATGATAAAGGTCATGATTGAGGTTACAAAAGCAATTGCTGATTTAAAACAAAAGGTTTTCTTCAAAAACATGGACATAAAACTGACACCTTAAGGAAAAATATCCTCTCTTATCTTATGCGAACAGTTGTCAATGCCAAATTTAATGCAAACCTGCAAATAGTTTCAGTCTTCCTAAAATTTGTCTTTCTGGCAAGTTTACGGTTCCATAACAATAGTAACAAAATTGCCCACCTTTAATCTTCACACAGTATCTCCCTCCCTTGAAGATTTTTTGCAAGGTGAGAAATTATCTAGTGTTAACTAAAGATAAGATATAACTTGCAATGAATATTTTGAATGAATAACACCCTAAAGTGCAGTCTAAACATACTCATGATTTAAGGGTAATGTTATGTATTGCTACCAGAAGAAAGAAAAAGTGGTATTTAAATGGAGGAAATGCAGGTGCCTAAAGCTTGCTTTTAAATGCTTTTCCACCTCTTGGGCTGATTAACAGTGGGAGCCGTTGCAGACCCCCTGCACACAGCCAGCTGAAAGAGCCAAAGAAGCTTAGTCAATGCAGGGGATCAGAGTGCAACAGCAATGAACCTGAAGCAGCTTGTTCAAGAAAGATTCAAGTGCTAATGAACACTCCTCTACAGCTTCAGAAGAGATCTGTTTGTATGCTTGAGATACGATTAAGATCTAACATCTCTAGCAGATTTAGAGGTATGACAGGGTAATAATGAGAACAAAGTGCTTCAAGTTCATTAGATACTGGTAAAACCTGTTGAATCACAGTCTTCAATAGAGGGAATTTCTAATAATGGAGGATAGCAGATATATGCCATAGGTTATTTTCAGAGTGTTTTAATGCATTAACTAAACAATTTTCACATCAGATCCAGAAGGAGAAACAATATATAAAGTTAGGTTGACTCAGCAAGGTCATACAATGTGCATAAACGGTTACAGCAGGCATAGAATTAAGGCAGAGATTGCCTTATGCAAAAGATGTGCTTAGTTCACTTTTTCTCTTAAAGTAAAACACTATTTCAGTTAATAAAATTCAAATGCTTTTGCCGAGTTGACTGTCTTCTAGAGAACCTCAAATTTGGCCATCCACAGACAGATGCAAGGCAGAAGCCAATGAAATCAGAGTTGTGAGATCAATGAGGGACGTAAAAATATGAAACCCATCATGAACTAACTGGGTATCAGATTTTTTCATTCCTTACATTTCTTCCTTTGACAGAATATTTGAGTTTTCAGAGGCAAACACAGTACTATGAATTGCATCTTCAGTAAACGTCATTCAGAATGCTTTCAACTCCTACCTTTATGCCCATTACAGATTGGATTCTTTTTTTTTAATTTTGTGTTTGAAGCTTCTTTAAAAGCAAAATAAAGTATGCTATCTGTGCCTGTAATACTTTCTCTGAGGAGAAATCCTTTTCCTTCCTATTAAGGAAATCCCTTTTAGAACTAGTAAAGTTTTTGCACTGGTATCAGTGTTAACTGCTCAGTGGCAGAATTGCTCAAAAGGAAGTGATTTCTTATGGGGGAAGCAAACTGTGGCCATATCTACATTAGTTACCTGGTCTCTTTATTACAGCCCAACATGACCAGATCTGTAGAACACAGCAGTTGATGCTGACAGCCACTTCATATACATCACAAGGGATTTTATTTCAGACTAGCTCTGGTGTGGTGTAGAACTAGACTAATCCTAGCAGTTGGAGCATATTAGGTGTGCATCTTCCGACTTAGTTGCATCTTAAAGGACATGTGCTGTACCAAAGCACAGCAAGTAGGGACAGTTAGGGAATTTGCTTCAAAAATAAGCTCCTGATCTGAACTAAAATGCTAATGTAAACACATCATGTGAACTATAAGAACTAAAAAAAAAAAAAAAAAAAAAAAAAAAAAAAAAAGGCCAAACTGTCAGTCTTAAAATGTATAAAATTGTGATTGTGATCTGCAGAGAGAGAACATGTACAGGACTGTCTATGCTCTCAGCATTTAACTAGATGGAAAAATCTACTGAATTCAACATTTCATGGAAGTTTACAATAAATAAGAGATTATTTTTCCTCTCTTCTTTGTTTACCTCTGTCTCCCACGCTCCTTATTCAGGTCTCCCTGGTAAATGTATAAGAAATGAGGTTAAGACCTTTCTGTCTTACTCTGAAAACAAAATTATCTTGAAAGGTTGAATGACTCAGTGAAAACAATCTTATCATGGATTTCAAATGGGGTGTTTTCTAACTACTTAAAGTCATGATTAGTGACTACAGAAAACAGGATAAAAGAAAAACAGGCCTTAAGATGGAAGAATTTAGAAGTGATGCGATTGCTCTGCAGTGACTGTACAGATATTTTTCTGTGGATGCTTTAAAATATGCTGCTAAAAGGTTAAATTATGTATAACCCATACAAGATGCCAAAGGCTCTAGTTTCCTAAATAGGGCAGCTCTGTCTTTTGTGAGGAGAGGCAAGTCTTGGGGCAATAGATGTTCCTTTAAAAGCTGCCTTATTTAAACTACCAAGTGTCTAAAAAAGTATTTCTCAAGGGCCTATTTTTCAAAACTAATTTTGGAAAATGTACTGTTTTGAGGCACAGTTGCCTCTAGCTTAATGCTTGTTGTCTGGAATATCTCAGCTAGAACCGCACAGTTAAGATAAAGCTATTCAGCTGGCTGGATTGCATCTTGTAATTGCTCTACTTGTGTTCGAATTCATGTATGTATAATGTGCAACAGTTCTAATTCTTTTGTGATGTCCCTGCTTTCCACCACAGGCTTCAAAAAAGCCAGGAGCAATTTTTTTCAAGCACATGCTGTCCTTCTGCTATCAAGTACGATATCAACAGAGGCATCAGTAATGCCCATGGCCGGTGTTTGCAAATAGCAATCTGCTCTGTTGGCACCACTGCTGAGTTGAGTTCTTGTGCACCTCTTGGTTAGAATCAGACATTTCATATTATTCCATATACTTTAGCACAAGCTGTATAATTTAGCCAAATAGGAACAGAAGCCTGAATGAAAATAAAAGGCACTCCCCTGGAATATGAGTCACCAAAATGTTAACTATTCACGTCTGCCAACAAATAAACTCTTACTGTATTATATTGGTCAGAGAGGCCTCTGAGCTCGCCACAGCTTTGAGGTGGATACGCCCAAGCCAGAGAGCCCCAAAAGGCTTTTAAACTCAAAACACAGATTTTATTACAGTATGAAGTGAGAGAAAATATTAAACGGGAAATAATTCAGTAAGACTAAAGACAGATTAAACAAAATGTGTAATCATCTCTTCTGTGCACTGGAACCAGAGAGGTCTTTTCTTTCAGGCTTGTTTGGGCTTGTTCGGGCTTGTTTGGGCTACAGCTTTTCTTCTCCTAGGCATGCTCAGCATAGGAGTTCACCCTGACCCATTCCCTCTCTTCCTTAGAGGAGTATAAMAAGTGAACATACTATCGCTACATGCACAGCTCTACCACGGAAGCCAGAAGATGTCCATCCTCTTCCCTAATCCACGACTCCTACACCCTTGCCATGATGCCAGGAGCTGCAAACTCACAGCACTACACCCACAGTCTCACTGACCCCAGGGCAGATGTATGAGTCTGGAGGAAGCCTGAGCATTACAGGAAACTTGAATTTCCCCCTCCTTTTGGACTTTGAACTTTGCTCTTATAGATAATGGGATAAGCTCTCAAATTAGTGCAGCATTTGGTTCCAACTGGATTGGCTTCACCTACTACTTAAATTTAGTAATATTCTCTAATGAAGCAAAAAAGGAAAAGTTCCTTAAAGGAACACAATTATATTAACAACAATTTAAGAAGTGAAAAGAATCACATCATTATTTGTATGATCAAATTATTTCTGTCTGAAACCCTAATTCAGATATCAAATTTTCTCCAAGGTGATGAGTAGCATTTCCTGTAGCTTCCTAACTTTTCTTCCAGGGAAGAAAAGTTCAGGCCTCAACCTATATAGCACATGCGATCTTTTCACTTTACAGGCATGGGCAGCAAAACATGCAGTAACAAAGCAGTAAGGGGGGGGGGGGGAGAGGGCAGGTACCCAAAGCTGTTCTCATCAACACATTTAGTAGTGAATTTGTTTCTGAAAACTATAATCCCTGTGGCTACTATTGGTTCAATGAGCAAAGTACTGGAAATATTGACTGGCAAATAGTTTGTCATAAAATTTTTCAAATATTTCAATGTAAATTAAGATTGCTGTAAAAGCATCATGGTCATATTGATCACAGCAATCTACATATATGTTTATAAAGACCTGGAACACTGAGTACTTCTGTTCAGTTTCCCAGGATATCACATAAAGGTATATTTCAGGCATCTAAATCCAAATACGTGCTTTAGGAACTGAAATGCCAGACATGCTAAATCTCTTTCTGATTAAATCAAGAGTTGTCTGGTTGTTTGACTAGGGTAGATATTTAGGCCTGAAAATTATAGCTGAAGTTTGAAATAAAATGCTTTATTAGGCTGAAATTAGAGTTTAAAGACAAGATTTATTTTAAAGCCCACTAGCATTTAAAGAAATTAGAAAGTTTAAAATTTTGCTAAGTTTCCCAAGCTTCTGAAGGAGAAAATTTGACCTACTTGTAAAGTTATGCTTTTTATCTAAAATATTATTTGGCTACCAACTTGTGCATTTCCCATCCTCTACCAATATTTAAAACAATGTGTATACAACCTTGAGAACAAAAGAATGTAAAAGATAGTCTTAGTATGCCTTAGCCAAAACAGCACCTGAACTATAAATGTGTCCATTTTCAGTTACATATACCTACCTAATGTTGTGCCACTTAACAGTGCTAATTGCTTATAGGCTGTGCCTGCAAAGCACAAACCCATTATCTGCAAAGCATCCTTTGAAATTTATGTTCAAATATTTTCTGTTCCACAGAGCCATTTAATTTCAAAGAAATCTCCCCCCTACACACACATTCCTTTATGTAACACACACCGAAGCTGCTTAGATTGAACACGTTTTGAACCTCAGTCATTTTTCCAAAGGCATCAGTAGAAAGGCAATTCTCTTGCATAAAAGGCAAGCAGGGATGGAAACTTTTTAATGTAGCTTCTGGAAGTTTCTTTGTTTGATGACTCCCTAGGTGGTTCTCATTATCTCCTTCATGAAACATTAACCCTCAGTTTCAAGAT
This sequence comes from Apteryx rowi, assembly GCF_003343035.1. Classification (NCBI taxonomy): domain Eukaryota; kingdom Metazoa; phylum Chordata; class Aves; order Apterygiformes; family Apterygidae; genus Apteryx; species Apteryx rowi. The sequence goes on along the minus strand of NW_020449830.1, from coordinate 52,344 downwards.
GAAAAAGAAAGTGATAAAAATTCCCTACCTTTAGAAAAATAAATCTGGTGCAAGACTAATCACTTTCTGAATGACCAAAATCTACTTGCTTTAAAGGGGAGCTTTGCACCCGCATTTTATTTTATGTGCAACTTTATACAATGCCCAGCAGCATAATGGTTGAGCCCCTAGTGCAGGTGATGCTGTGCCCCATGTGTTTTCAACCCTTCCAAGCCACCAGCTTTGATTACACTACACAAGAAAAGTGTATCTCAAGTACAGAGTGACCTTGACAAGCACTTATGACCTTTTGAAAACAATTTTTGTATTCTACATGTACAAAAGAAACAAAAAAAATTGTCAGTTCCATTAGTTTTCAACTCCTGCTGCAATGGCCCCAGGTTGTAGTCCTATAATCTTTCCTTCTAGAAGAATTTAGGTGATGCTTCTAACATACCTCCAGAAATTAAGTTGTTTCACATCACTGAAATTCAAGGGAAGGGGGAAAACAAAAACAATCCCCCTCCCCAAGCTTCCTGCAGTATGAATCTTCTGCACTTGTGCAAAACCTGTGACAGACACATTGGTGACATGGAAATAGTATCTGCACTTAGCTGTCTTGTGCCCTGGAAGATGGGATCAGTGCTATTCACGAGACCAAATCAGGTTAAGTTCTGGTTAACGTTGTTGTTCTGCGGTCATTAGCAGATATGGCAGGTTTCAGGGAATGGAAAGCACATGCTATCTAAATCTGAAAATAAAAGAAAACAATAAGCTGTTAGCTAAACATCATGGAGCTGCTCACAGTCACCAGTTAGTGATCAGAGGGAGAACCAGTATGTCCTTAACAGTCAGCAAATACTGGAAAATTTGGGTTGGAATGGACCTCTGGAGCTCATATGGTCTACTCCCCCAATTCAGACCAGGACCAGCTTAGGTCTGGTTGCTGAGGTTTTGAATGTACCTAAGCATATGCAACAGCCAAAAGTGTTCTTTATCCTTTGACCTTCTTCTTTCTGACCAGACTCCCACTCTTCTCCTCCCCCACTAATCTTTGTGGAGGGTCATGACAGGGTTAAACTGGTGGAAAGTTACCAGCAGCAAAGCGTACGGGAAAAGAGAAGCAAGTAGCAAGGTACAAGGAGTTACAAGTAGCAGAGCGTATGGGAAAGGAGAAGCAAGTAGCAAAGTACAAGGCATGATGTAAGGTACAAGGCATGATTGCCACGTGCGTGATCGGCGTAATGATTGGCTTAGCAAAGTGTATCTGTAAAACCGCTGAAGCAGCTAACTTTTCAGTATAAATACTCTCGAAATAAACAATAAATGTCTCAAGATGCACCACCTCTTGAGTCTGTGCCTTCATTCGCTACAAATGGCGCCCGAACAGGGACGCAGTTCGGCATAAGAAGGCGACGCTGATCCAGTAGCGAAACCCGACTGAACCAGGACAGGACTCCAAGACAGAACCAGGATCCCAAGCTCCATCAGCAGTGTGCACCCATCACCTCGACGAAGGTGAGCAGTCGGGAATCATGGGGGGAAAGTTATCCCTAGAACAGAAACAAAGTTTGGACGTCTTAAGACGGCTTCTGGACAGGCAGAATTGGGACGTTTTGGAGGGCAAGTTACTAACACTCCTGGACTGGATTACGAGTAATGTACCTGACTTCCCTGCAAATGGGACATTTCAACTTGATGAATGAGCGAAAGTAGCTCAGAGACTATACAAGGAAGTGGGGACTGGAGATGTCRCAGTTTGTAAGCATTTGGCTACATGGGGGAACTGTTACCAGCTTGGACAAGAAGGAGTCTGAACAGGAGCCTCAGACAAACATACCCAAGGACACCGGTGCAGCTGGGAATGATACATCCTGAGAAAGTACAGATAAACCAGCAGAAGCCAGTGGGAGCCAAGGTTAAGAACAAGACAGCTTTTCTCAAACAAGGAAGGAAGCCAAGTTGAGACCATGTATGGAAAAGTAGAGCAAAGTTCATGGCAAGACGCTGAGTGACACCTCTTCTGACACCACTAGGGACCACCAGAGACCCCCACAGAAGACCCTCAGAGACTCAGACCGCATGCATAATGATTATGTAAATGTAGTAATTAGTTCTAGGAAATAGAATGAATATGTATAATCATTCCTGGAAATTTAATGCATATGCATAGGATAGAGCAATATAAACTTTAGATGATGCGACACAGGGTGTGCACGTTGGGTGGAGCTATCCCCCGTGTACCCGGCGCCGTAATAAAGAGAATGCCTGCTTCTTAATGCTACACTGGTGTTAAGGAGTTTTTCTCTTGATTTCGGTGACAGTTTTGGCATCCCAGGTGGGACTCTGCTTCTGAACCTCGTCGGATCCGTGGGATCGCAGGACCTCCAGCCAGCACCGAGGGATTCTCGGGAAGAACCTCCGATCCCCGGACCGAAGAGCTCTGAACAAGACCCCTGGGAAAGGTAAAGACATTCTTTTCTTTAAAAGGTTGGGTTGCCTGCCCGTCAGATGCGGCGAAAGACCCGCAGGGTTGGGCTGTAGAGGTACCTCAAGGGGAAGGTAAGGTTATAGTTCTGTTAGATGAAAGTCTGTGGAACACCCGGGTTGGTATTTGTGCACAATTGTGGGTTAGAGTCCCACTAGGTCGGGTTAGAGTCCCGAATTGCTCAATTTGTGTGGTAATTTGACATTTGGAATGTTATTGGACTTTGTTTTGTGGATTTTGTGGTTATGGGTAACCAAGTGTTGAAAGAGGGGGGATTTTGAAGAATTCACCCTGGGATGTATTTTAAAGCATTGGAAAGAGGCGGCAGGTCTGCAGGGAGGTACACTTACCAAGAGAACAATTAATTGAATACTGTAATCGTTGTAATCATGTATACTTTAGAAGATCAGGAAAAATGACCTAAAAATGGAACTGTGAACTACAATACCATATTATAATTAATGTTGTTTTGCTGAAGGGAGGGGAAATGGGATGAAGTAATGTATGTAGATTTGTTTTTCACATGAAGAAACCACCCCAAATGGCAGAAAGATTGTGGAATGATTCCAAAGGATCCAATGATACTAGCACTAGAGAAGGAGAGAAAGGGTCAAAAGTTGAAAAGGTGTTGCTCTGCTTGTAGTATCGGAAAGAGGTGTTTAAAGTGTAAATGGGAGGAGGAAGAGGAAAGTTACCTCCTTTTGTGCACCCCCGACTTGCAGAAGATCAGTGTGCAATTTGCAGAGAAAGGGGACATTGGCAGAAGGAATGTCCTCAGACTGGGAAGTTAGACCCAGCCCTGCGAGCTGACTCATGACATCAAACTCATGACATTAAATGATGAATCCTGAAGGGGACTGGGGGAATCATCCCCAGCCGAACCCCTGGTTACACTGAGGCTGGGAAATAATGAAGTAGAATTTTTAGTTGATACAGGAGCTTGACTTATTAGGAACTACGCGGGCTGCAATTGATTTTTTATTATTGGCCCAAGGCCATGGCTGTCGGGATTTTGAGGGAATGTGTTGTATGAAYCTGAGTGATCATTCTGAGTCAATACATACAAGCATTGCAAGACTGAAGGAGTTAACAAAACAATTGCAAGAAGACGATGGGAAAAACTTATGGGCAGTGTTTGATTGGTTGAATATGCTTGCTGTAGGACCTTGGTTAAAACGCATACTGGTCTTAGGACTTATTATAGTTTTTGTATTTGTTGCAATACTAATCTGTGTGCCATGCTTATTGAATTGCATACAAAGAATGATTGACCGGAGTATGAAGCAAGTCATGACCCTGCAAGTTCATACYGCCTTAGCCTTTCARTTATTAAAGGAAGGGGGAGATGTGGAGGGTCATGACAGGGTTAAACTGGTGGAAAGTTACAAGTAGCAGAGAGTATGGGAAAGGAGAAGCAAGTAGCAAAGTACAAGGCATGATCGCAGCGTGTGTGATYGGCGTAATGATTGGCTACCTGTGACTTAATCAGCATAATGATTGGCTTAGCAAAGTGTATCTGTAAAACCGCTGAAACAGCTAACTTTTCAGTATAAATACGCTCGGAAATAAACAATAAATGTCTCAAGATGCACCACCTCTTGAGTCCGTGCCTTCATTCGCTACAAATCTTTTTCTCCTTATGTCTTTGTTTTACTGCAGCCATAAAATAAATATGACACCACTGATCCTACTGTTCCTTCATAATCCCCCTCTCACATTACTTCCATCATTGATCTTAATCAGTTTTGACTTTTTCCTTTCTTAATACACAAATAATGAGGAGTTTTGCTGCTTTTTATCACAAAGGACATATCCGTATATACATATATATTACTTGGAGGTACTTGCTGTATTAAAAGGTCTCCCCATTTGCCTTGTCCAGTCTACTGTTCCCTGRGTTTTGTTGAAAACTGTAGAGAGAGGCGGAAATTGCACATCTTACTGAGTGCATGCAGCTCAAAAAACTTCTTGAATATAGAGTAACACAGGCAAAGATACTGCAGCAGGAGTGAAGCCTGGGAAACTCTGGAAACAGCAGCACACAAACGAAAAGCAAAGCCTCATGTCATGTCACATCCTCTCTTCTTTCTAACATGGTGCCACCTCCAGTACTCTGTCACATGGACAGTCCCTTCTTCTTTGACAAATACTCTGGGCTTGCAGGTTTCTGATTGTTTCTCCCTGCACCCCACCCCCACCCTTCCCCATCTCTTTCTAAGGCATCACAAAAGTTGTTCCATACTGTGAAAGACCTGTCCTTCCTTCACCTCAAATCTGTGAGCTCCACTTAAACCTTATTGCCACTTTCATTCCCTAGTCTACTAAATGAATGCATATAGCCTTTGTTTTGCGGAGCAAAAGCAGTGAGTACTTCCTAAGCTTCCAGTTTATGACTTGTCTATAAAAGTTGGCATTTCTGGAAAATACGTCAAGAGATCAATACTTCTAAATATGAATAGGAAGGAAAGAAGAATAGGGTTAGCGGTCCATCTCAAGTGGTCAGCAAGTCCATTCTAGGGCAGCATCATTTCTGGCTGACTTTTATCTAGTCTAGTCTTTGAGACCATCAGTGACAGGAGCTCTGCAGCCTCCTGGGGGAATCGATCCCAGCGCTTCACTGTCCTCACCCTCACAACCCTTCCAGCCCACTGTCTAACCTGCATCCTTCCTGAGGCAGCCAAAGCCCATTGCAAATTCTTTTGGTATCCATATTCGCAGTTGTTTCTTTTTTTTTTCTCCTCTGGCTAGAAATAACATTGCAAAATCTGCTGTGGAATTACAGGGTTGGATTGTTTGAGGCACAAAGATCAGTATGCATGTTATCTGGATTATGCAGCACTGTTTGTAGACAAAACTGGAAATAAGTACTTACTAAACCAAGGTATGAGGGTCTCAGGCAGCTACGCTTCTGATGCCTCAACTTGCAGTAAACAGACGTAGATCTATTTTTATATTTTTGCTCTGGAGTCTTTATCATGTGATATTCCAAGTACTTTCAAGACATTGAAAAGTCAATAGAAGTTCAAAGCATTTTGTAACTGATGAGATGTACTGAGAACATCACAGACGAAAGCCCAAGAAGAGACATCCATAAATAAGGCCATCATTTGCAAGGATGAAGGAAAATACAGTTTGGTGAATGTAGACAACTCAAAGACTAACAACGCATCCTCATTATCTCCTTCTCTTTGACAAATATTGGCAATACATCCAAGAAACATCAACATGAAGGAGCCAAATGGTTGGTTATTAGCATAATGATACAAGTGTATGGAAGGAAAAAAAAAAAGGCAAAGCTAGAGTGTATGTGCTGTAGATATAGTTTGGGCCTATTGGGAGTTAGATTTTCAGCAGTAGCAGAGTTATACTACACATTTTTGGGGTGGCGAGGAGGTGAAATACACCACCCAAAACCCAACAACTATTTGTTTTGCTTTTGAGTTGAGGTTTCTTAGTAATACTTTCCAAAACTCATGTAGTTGGACTAGTACCAAAGGCAAAACAATTCTCATTAACCTTTTTGCACGGAATCAAACCCCAGCTATAGTTTTTCAATAAGATAGTCAGTTTTATTAGCTGGCACATGTCAGAGAGATGTATGCCATAATTTGTTTAGTTATGGAGCTTCCAACAAAAATGGAATTTTGTTAAAAGAGATTTGACTAGTTTGAGCCTACCTTTCTTCATGGAAGTATACTACAGGGAATCACATTTGTTAAAGCTATCCCTGCACAGAACCAAAATTTTTTGGTAAGTGTCATCAGTTTTCACAGGTTCGATGCAACTCTCTCCTTCCCTCTCTAGCCATGACTTTGAATGGGAAGAACAATGACACAGGAATGAAACAAAAATGAAAAAAGATTAGTAATACCAAAGATGTGTTGCCATTCCAAAGCACATTTTTTTTCCAGGGATTTGGACGCTTCGCAAGATCGGATAATGGACCCACTGAAATCAGTCTTGAGTTTTAGCATCAGATTACCCTGACAACCTAAGGTTGCATACTTCAAGTAGAACAGAAATGACAGGACTGGAGATTCAAATATGTAGAAACAGCATCTACATTCAGCTGTGTGTTAATGGTTACTCTTTATCAGGACTGATGGTTCTACAATCTAAAGGAAGGTCAAGCGAGATATGGTCCCTTCCAACAATTACTTTGAGTAGGTCAGTATTCAGGCCCCAGTGGGACTGATTTTCACTATGACTGCTCAACACTTTTGGAAAGTTAGTTACTTTGAAGCCTATGAAATTGGTTACTCAAAAATCACCAGTCGCTTTAAAAATTTAGGCATTTTAAAAAAGGAACCTTGTTACTAATCAAATAAGGTAGTACTTTTGGGATCAGATTCTTGTTTCGCTTCATCCTCATATCCTTACACACATCTGCCATAATACCAGTTCAAGGTCTGTCTGAGCAAAAGCCCAATTTTACTTGTTTAGATGAATAACTGTATTTCCCCGACAGAAACAGGGGAACCCTACTGAAGCAGTGATAAAAATTATAGGACCCTTTTCCATTAAAATAAACATGCTTTAAACAAAACAAAGAATTTTCCAGTTCATTCTATTTTTAATACTTTCCTAGTTTCACTTCTCTGTTTATTGCTATAAATAAACTGCCTCCTCTCCTAAGTTTCTGCGATCCCTTTTTGCCACCCTGTTTGAAGCTGGCAGAGGAATTTTCTGATGGTGGCAGAAACAAGATCAATAAATATGCATTGCCTTTTCCCTCTATTATCTCTCCATACCACTCTGCTTCATAAACAATATATGTTCCAGAGAACCCCACAGTGCTATAAGTGAGTGCTTTATGCAACCAGCACTCCTGACTGCTAAGAGACAAAGTTGTGCCTTTTCCTCTTGTAAGGCAGCTACGCATTCCCCACACATAGCTCTCTCCTACAGCTGCCAGGCTGCAAAGTGCCCTAAAAGCGGCCAGAAAGCAGAATTGCTAAGGCATTGCTGGCAACCTTTGAAGGAGAAACCATGCCTCTGCCAGTTCCACCAACCTTTCTGTAGACAGCAACACCTTAGTACCATGATGTATCTAACAGATATAACTGCTTATATACAAAACTTTAATGCTTCAGTCTGCATATGTTGTGCATGCTTAACCACAGCTATACCATAAATACCAGGAGAACTGAATTAGGCAGCATCAGTTATAGAAGAAATATTTGACCAGGAGTTTTAACAGGCAGTAATGCACCCCACGTTGCCTCTGGCAGATAAACTAATGCATAGCCTGTCTTCTTAGGGAGGTCAGGAAGACTCTTTTAGATGGGAGGTAGCTCTGCCCTTTATCACAACTCAGCTTGAGAGCTGAGCTGGCAACTAAAAGAACTCTCCCTGCAGCTGCTCCTTTCCAAAGCCTTCACAGCAGAGGAGATCATCTTTCTGTAGTTTTTGTAAATGTGTTTGGGCAAAGCAGCTTTGGGCCTGGAATAGCTGTTGTAGACCCTAATCTCCATATCCCAAACCAAGCAGACAGTAACACTTAAACAACAAAAAAACACCTCTAAGAGTTTCCCATTTTGTTTACACTAAAATGCTCCATGCAGAAAAAACACTCTATTGAAGCTGCCCTTTTATATCCAATTTTATGAGGGAAACTAACACAAGAAACTTCCTCATCCACTATTTCACTCCCCCCACCTTCTGTGAACACCATACTAAACCTGTTCTGAAGTGCACAGTGGACCCAGCTTTATTTCTGTCCTTCAAATCTTTAGAATTAAGTTTCCTTGCATTTAAGAAACCTGCTACTCACAGTATTAGCATAAAGTAGGCAAGAAGGAAAAATAAACAAGCAAGCTTGAAACTGGGGAAGGAACATAAACAGAGGAAGAAAATAGAATAGAAGAGTAGCAGAAAAAAAGGCAGGAAATAACACTGAATTGCAAGAACATGGAGGGAAAGGGTGAGGGGAAAACAAGAAGTGATTGGGGGTGAAAATGGTGAAACAATATATCAAGAAACACACAAGGTTATCAAGATAAAAACAACAACCACCGCTTTTCCACATGTGAATGGGCAGTCAAAAGCTTGATTCAAGGAGAAGGCTGATACAAGAAAGTAAGCGGTTAACAGGAAACTCATACACATCACTGAAGGTGGGCTATACTACCTATTAAGGATAATAGCACATTGTCCCCTACTCTGCCATGTGATTTTTATTTCTCCAAGAAGGGCATAAAGTACCTGACAGGATGTTTCTTTCAAGAGGCAGCACCCCAAATAATGTAGAACCAAGAACATGCAAAATGGTGACACTGGAAAACTAAGTAGGTCTTCCAGTTACCGCAGGCAGCCTGCTTGAGACAGGGAAGGAAAAAAAGTTTCAGTGAGTGTTCTGTCTTTGTTAAGGTAGCCAAGAAAGCAGCAATTTGAGTCATTTATTTTACTGATATCCTAAAGATCTCCCCAGCACTTTCAGTTATCAGTGGCTTGTCACATCAAATAGGTGTTAGAGAAGGTTTCTGAGAACAGGCTACCTCACAAGCAGGTGTTTGCTATTACCTTGATGCTTGCTTAGAGCTAATGCAAGGAGGAGCTCCTCTTTTCCTCAGCTGCAGAAGATCTTAGAGTCTTTACTTCTAAATTGACCATAACCCACCTGCGAAAATAACAGCTTGTCAGTGCCCACAGAAAGAGGACTCATAAGGGTAATCCATTTGAAACAAGTAAAATGACAGTCTTAAGCTGTGTCCTTTGAACGTAAGGAGTAAAAAAGTCATACAAGTYTTACATGCAGCAGCGACAAGCATTAAATAGCTGATACTGTAGAAGGCAGGAAATACATTGTGCTGAAGCTTTTTACCATGACCGAGGATAATCATTTCCAATAGAAATAGTGAGAGACAATCCAAGGTCTTGTGGTAAATGAAAAATTGATACAAAGCTATGAGCATAGATTTTAATGACTGTGGTTTTATTAGAGCTGTTAAGACCTACTGTATAATCTGTCCCTAGAATAATTTTTCCATGAGCTTTGTGGGAATTAAACATCCATAAGCTCCTTTAACTTGAACAAAAATGATGTGGCAAAATCTTGTGCAAATCTAAAAAATATATGCAGTCCTGCTATGCAGAACAGAGCATTCTCTCCACAGACTTTTTCAGTCACTTTATACATTATTGAACAAATATGTTTCCAGTAGTCTTCAACATTTAAGGCTTTTTCTGATACAAAACTACTGTGTGCCTGTGAAAATCAAGTAGGGCTCTTCCTGAGATCTGATCAGTAAAGACAGTGCACCAACACTGTAAAAAACATACATAGCCTTCATGCAAAACTGTGCCTGTCCTCTAGAAGATACTAAGCCCTTCTCAATATCATCCTTGTACCCAAAAAAGCACTGCCTCTAGCTGAGTGTTTAAACCACCCTTTTAGCGGTAGTATTTTTAAAGGATTTTAAGACTCTCTGCTGAAATACCTGTGAAGCTAAAACTAGATAAAAAAGAGTCATTGCGAGACAGCTCCAGAATTGTTTGTAGACTGACTGTCTCAGTGCTCATGCTAAAAGAGGAGAACACTCAAGCAAACCCGACCAGAGGGCAGAAGCGTGAGCAAGGGCAGGAATCAGACTCCCACACTGCACAGGTGCCCTGCGACACCCTGGGCTTCACGCTTCAGACATCCAAATTTAGGAGAGTGGTTTTCCTCCGTAGGCAATGACGAGAACTAAGTGTCTCCAAAGATCTTCAATTAGTTTAATGACACTGTAGTCAACACACTGTGAGCCACACAGTACAAATTTTAAAATGCTGAAAATCACTTGACAAAATATTTTTGTGGTATTCTACATAAAGGTTATAAAAACCTATTGCCATGCTGTTTTCACTGAGAAATCACGGGAAAAATCCTACTTTCTCTCATTTTTTAAACTGCCTTCATCTTCCTCCATTAGCAAAATGATTCTCCTACTCTCTCCCTCTGAAAATGTTAGGAAAAAAGTAAAGCAGTGAAGAAATAATAGTTTGTCAGATTAACTTTTTATTTTTTTCCTTGAAAAAGTGTAAAATGTGCATGTTTTTGAATGAAAGACAATATTTAGCTTTTTGTTCATAAACCTTTCCTCAGTCTCTTATTCCAAGGGAACAAGAATATTCAGAGTATTCAGAAGCCAAAAAACTCCCAAAAAAGAATATTTCAAAACAAGATTGAGTTTTTCCCAATGAATCCAAATTTTCATTTTCATTTTTCAGTGGGAAAATGGGAATTCATTTCACGCTTTCCTAGTGAAATCTGGAATGGAAGATATTTGAAACTTTTCCCCTCAACCTTCTCCTACAAAAAAATTAGCAAAAACCAAATCCCCGGACTCATACAACAACCTGAAATATGAATTGAATGAATGAGGAAAGCCCAAATACATTCCAATACCAGCATTTTCAGACCTTCACACCAAATGTTCAATTTCTAGGTTCACAATTACTTATCTTCAGAAAAACTGTTGGATTTTCTCTTGAGCTGCTTGCCTGCATCTTTTAAATATGGATTTGTTGTTTCAAAAGTGAGGTACAAGCATAATTATTAATTCTAGGTTCTTCTTATCTTCTTATCTTCTGCTCACTCTACTTATAATTCAAGTAGCCTAACACACAGGAACAATACTTTATCAACAGCAGTGCTTAATAATGCTCACAGTAAAAAAAGGGCAGTGATTTCAGGAAATATGTTTACTTTAAATGTTAATGTCAATAAATTAGGAGCTTCAATAAAAAATAGATGTTACTTTTTCAAAGTAATAGCTTTTGAAGAACATATTCTTTTCATTGAGCAAACCTTTTGTTAAAGTCAAAGGTTGGATGGAAAAATAGGAACTTGGAACTGAATATTGTGAGAAGAGGAAGCATTTTTCTTTCTGACCAAAACAGTTTGGAAATCACTTCGGGCTGATGGACAAGTTTTCCAATTTTCAGGTTTTCACAGCAGACCTGAAGAGATCTGCAAAGACATTTTTACTAAAAATAATTWAAAAAAATCTCTTATTTATTTTTAAATGCAAGAAGGAAGAAGAAAGTGTTTGATTTTCTGACCACTTCACATAATTTAAAGAAATGTCATGAATTTCAGATCTAAAGTGCATTCAAATCTTGTTCAAAACAACTTGGAGATGTGAAGAATCCGTGTTTCAGGTCATCTTGTTATAGGATTAGATTGATTTTTATCAGATACTGGACTTCATTCTGTTGTTCTGGATCATGTCCCTTGTTATTTCATCTATTCTGCCTTAGAGACAAATGATGGCAGGAGACTCAAAATTCCATATATCTGCTGGGTCTTGTTTTAATGATCAATTGATCTATCTATCTATCTATCTAGGTATCATCCTCCTAAAATACATAATTACACTTGGAGCTAAACACATGTCTGGTATTTCTTTTGAGACCCAGCATCTATAGATCAATGTATGGATTTCTTCTCATCTTCAGAACAGAGCTGTTTATTTATATGGTGTGCAATACTGTGTAAACTTTTACTGATTCAGGTATACTTTTCCCTTTTTACTACCAGTCTCAGAACATCTTGGGGAAACAGAACCATGTGGCTGCTGAATGTGGGAGAGACAACAGTGCTTTGGGACATGTGGCATGTCTTTCATTGATTTGAAAGGCTTGTGTTTTTAAACTGGGGTGTGATGACACATCGCAGATGATAGGCCAAGTTGTGTTTTTTGTTCATTTCAGTGCAGATCATATTACTAAATGATACAATTTCCACTACAAAAAAACTGTACAAGTATATTGCCTAACTCTGTAGCTCTGCAGAAATCCAGGCATTTTGAAATTGTGCTGTAAACAAGCAAACTTTGCAAACTGGAGAGCAAAAGGCATAAGGTTTAGATGTGATGTGGAGTCACTGGTACTTTATCTAAATATCCTGATCAAATGAATAACCATATTTAAAAGTATTTAAGTATGGGCAATCCTTTTAATAGTCTGGCTAATTTCTACAGTTACTACTGTCTTTTGCTGCACAGAATCAGAATTTAGGTACTGCATGACCCAAGTTTCTAACTGGTGTTACAGGCTGTCTTTCAGCTCATGCAATAATAGGAGTATCTGTTCTGACTGTTAACCCTCATATGGCTACAGAACTCTGAGTGATCATGATTTTCTCCAAAGTCACAATAGGTTATGCTAAAATTAAAACTGTTCTTATTGGGGGGAGAAGGGAGGAATGGAGAGGAATGAGAAAGTTGAAATGAAAGAGGTGGAAGGTGAAAGAGGAAATGTGATGGATGAGTGTCTCCTGTGGAAACATAGTGGGCTGGATTGATATATATTATAAATTAGAGGAGCCATGACTGTTTAATGTGAGGTTCTGACCCACTATTTATATTAGCAGATTGAGTTTGCATGGGACGCTATACCAAGAACTCATCGGGAAACAGGACAAAACCCTGCTTTTTTATATATGCATACACTGGGCTGTAGTGACTTCTTCTAGGCAATGTAGCTGCATGCAGGTACATTTTCTTTGTGTGTACAGGGTTCACAGGTGAACAAATCCTAAACTGTAGATTTCCTGGCATTCTAACATTTCTGAAAGGTAGAAGTACAAAGCACAGTCAAACATCGGTTGCAACATTAAATTCATCTCAATGAAGCTTGTTGTCTGGAAATTCCATTATTTTTACCAGCAATGTTTTTATTAATAAAAGTGCTGTTGGACAAGAACCATTTTGCTTTTTATCTGAGGAGAATCACAAATGTGAGCAGGATCACAAATAGCAATGGCATTGCCCACCTGATTTCAGGAAATCTGCAAAGACATTTACAGCTCCTGCCTGCTGAATTTCTTGCTAACTGCTGTCTCTACTCCACCCTGGTGGCATGAATCCTGTGGGCTGCATGAGGTCCTCACAAGGTGATCCTAGTGACCGGAAGTTTATTTTTTTATTACAGTATACTTGGCTTAGTCCCTTAAAAAGGCATTATGAATTTGCATTGTACTGCTCGAAATAACAAAACAATGTGACATTTCAAAAGTGGATTTCTAGAACAAACATCTGTAACCTTGAGAAAGCTGTAATACACAACTTGCAATAACTAGCTTGGGGCACACTCTTCTRAAAAAAAGTCTAAAACATAGAAGCCTCAAATCACCTTCCTGCAGCACAGAAGTAATGCGTTAGACCTGATTAAAAACAAAAATAAAGGTAGCTATAGATGGGTGGGGAGGACCTTTAAAGCACCATGCTCCATTAGGAAAGCATCATTCTCCCAAGAGTAAATAAAAGAAAGAGTGCACTTCAGGGAAGTACATTGCTCAGTTTATGTCAAGCAGCTGATGAACCACAATAGACATGACTTCTGCCCAGATGGCAGGAGTGGAGAAGAGAGCACTTATCCCACAGCTTTTACTCAGGAAACAATATTTTCTATTTCCTCCAAATCCGTGCCTTATGGGAAGACGGGGAAGAGGAGTAAATAGAGAGGGAAAAAGGCCGATGGAAAGAAAGGCCAATTTTAGCTCCCAAAATGCAGCTGTATGCAATAATAACAGCAAGGTCAATTCTCTCCATCTCTGTGGAAGTACTAGGAATTGGTGAAATGCAGAGCAAAGAAAACTAGCATTGGGTTATCAGAGAGAATATGACTTACTCCTCTAGCTAGCCACATCAGTGAAAGAGGGAAAAACTTTCTCTGCATAGGTCTGGGGTACATGGGAGGAGCAGGGGACATACCCCAGTTCTGGTCTCAGTTGGAAAAAGAAAAGTGTCTGAGTTAGACTACAGTTAAATAATCTAAACTATGCTTACTTGTTGCTGAATTTGGAATCAGGAATTACAACTCAGGAAAGAGATTGTGGAGCCACCATTCACTGTTCTATAAAATGATCACATCCATGTGCAGCAGCAGCCAAAAAAAGCCAATAAAATGTTGAATGTTTTCAGGAAGGACTTGTTTGAGAACAAGACAGAAGGGCACATTTTGCCACTGTATAAAATCTTGACATCCATGCGTTGAATATTGTGTACAGGTCTGTTCTCCACATCCCAAGAAGGACTTAGTTGAGTTAGAAGAAGAAAAGAAGGGCAACTAACATGATCAAGGGATGAAGCAGCCACTATACGTGAAGAAACTAAACAGTCTGGGAGTCTTCAGTTTGATGAGGAGAAGGTGTGTAGGCAGGTTGAGATTTACAAGATGAAGAAAGTGATGTACAATGTGAATGCAGGACTGTTATTCACCCCATCTTGAAGTAATAGGGGTGCTTGTTAAAACCACTAGGGCATTAGTTTAAAATAGATAAAGAAAAGACCTCCTTATAAAGCAGTTGATGAACTTTAGGAATTTGTTGCCACAGGAGGTTGTGGAGGAAGAAGTATCAGCAGGTTCCAAAAGAGGTTCAACGAATTCATGAACAAGAGGTCTATAAACAAATGCTAATGGAATAGGCAGAGATGTAACCTTTGATATTCCTAATACCATGACTGTGATGTAAGGGAGAATAAGGAGAATGGATTAAAGAAAGTGACCAGGCTCACAAATTCCCCCTGCTGAGCAACAGTTCTTTCTGCCACTGTCAGAGGCAGCAGATTAAGCCAGGTGGACCATTGCAGCATCATCCAGTAGGGATCTTCTTGCCTTCCTTTGCAGATAGACTGTAAAAGCAGTGACATACCGGTGTTTAACTCAAGTCATTTCTTCAGGCAGGAACTTGAACTCTTCACCCATTTCAAATCTCCAAAATCTTTCCTTTCCTTAAAATCTTAAAACATTTTAATCTTTTAGCTAATTCAGATTAGTGAAGAACACACCTTTTCTTGTAGGATAGACATGCCCTTCCAGATACCCAGAGGACTTCCTTAGGCCAGGCATACTTAATCTCATGTGTACACATGTCTGTATATGTATAAGTACACTCAAGAGCACACAGATTTTTTAAAGTGTAATTTTGGATACGATACAGAGGGCACTAAAAAGCAGGAGAATCTGAGCCTCTCATGAAGCTGTCAGTCACAGCCGCCTGCCCAGTTTTCTTCCTTCCTTTAACATTCCAATCATGCATGTGTTAGYTGCCCTGGTGAAATGATAGAGCTGGATCTCCCTTGTAGGAACTATCAGTTCTGCAGAGCTCTCCCATGGGTTCTGTCTCCTGAGAAAATTTGAGTGTCAAAGATATAAAATGAGACAATGGTTACAGTCCTTTTATATTGTGCCCTGATTCAAGAGAAAGCCTAACTCCCACATTGTCACAGTCTGGCTCTATTTCAAGAAAATGTAGTCATTGACAGACATAATGAAAACACAACAGAACCAGTGGTACTACTTTAATAACATTCTGTTCTTATTATCTTCCCAGGTTATGCTATGTTTTATGACTCTTTTGTGAGTTAAAGAAGGGGGATACTCATATTCTCATGTTACATGCAAATAATTACTGTAATAGCCTTGAGGCTATATCATACATCTAGATTGCACAAGGGGTGAGTGGATGAACTGGAATTTCAGATTTCCAATTCCCTATCTTCTTCAATACCCTGGTGGTGCATTGTTTTCATTGGCAATGATGATGAAAATAAGGAATTGCTTATGCTTAAAAAATACTCATAACTGTTTTATGACTGCAGTCTGGATATCCTGTGACTGCCCTCATTTGCTGCTATGTGAATGTCTGTTTTAATTTTTTTACAGTGAGTATGTCTGCCTGGAAATTTCCATCCAGCTTGCTATAGGAACAAAGAGGGCACTGTTCCTAGAAAACGTGTTCTTTACACTGTTGGAAAAAGCATCCCCGTGGTGTTAATGTGCCTATATACTCCACTACTTCTTAGCTTGATTGTATACTATGCA
The DNA here is from genome assembly GCF_003343035.1 of Apteryx rowi. Taxonomy (NCBI): domain Eukaryota; kingdom Metazoa; phylum Chordata; class Aves; order Apterygiformes; family Apterygidae; genus Apteryx; species Apteryx rowi. The sequence goes on along the minus strand of NW_020449830.1, from coordinate 36,065 downwards.
GATTCTTATACTACACCCAAGAATGTGGTGCCTGAATACTTCACACACCTAAGCACCCATCACGGTGAGCTATGCTGACCAAGTTTCCTCTCTGTTCCCTCTCCTCATATCAAAACATGTTATACTGGATCTGGGTGCACATATTCCTCAGCTGCTAATTGGCTTTCAGCTGCTGTGAGGAAAAGCAAGGTCAAGGAAATAGGCTTTACAGTGAAGCTGTAGACGTGATAATATTTTGGGGCATTCTTACATCTGACAGGAATTAATTTCTGTTTTGTACCCAGAAATAAAAACAGCATGGACCCTGAACTCATGAGCAGCACCCCTTAGGTGAGAGAGTGCACAAGAAGGGCTGCTGTCAAGAATGATAGTAATTGAAAGTCCCCAAAGATTTGGCATTTCCTGATCTTATTGTATTGAAAGGTAATTTGCACAAATATTTGTCATAAATTCGGATTCTTATGATTTAACTCTGTAGCGGAATGGGTAAATTGCTGCATCCAAAAGAAAATTTCAGCTTTTGCTTTCTACCCACCTAAACATGCATATGCACTGTTATTTGGGTAGCACTTCTCCAATTAAATTGGGGGCTACAGATTGCAAGTACTTGCAGACTTCTATTATTTGTGGCCACTCTATATTACTAATTCTGTCTGACTTCACAGTGGTGAGACATTATTTGGGGAATTCAGCAACAAACAGAACTATAAAGAAATCTCAGCTATGAGGTCCTTACCAGCTTTTCTGCAAACTGCCAGAGAACTTCTTTACCACAGTCAGCTTACTCTGATGTTCAGAAAAGATACTGCTATTTTTGATGTCTGAAGAGCTATGTCTTCCCCTATAGCTTCAATTGCTAGTGCTGCTGCACAAACTAAGTTGATGGAGCACATTATGGATTTTTCACTTGCCTGGAAGAGGAAAATCAATTTCCATCTAATAGAGCAGGAGGTCACTAAATACTACCAGCTACTCTGTGACACTGTAGACTTAAGCAGTGGTCCCATGAGACAGACAAGAGTAGGGGACAGGATGCTGGAGTGCATTAGTACACAAATAAATAGAGAGGAAAACGAGACACTGAAAAAATGAGCTGAGAAAAGACAATAAGCTTCAGATTCTTAAAGAATATCTGGACAGAAACTCTGCACATAGAAGCTGGAGCAACTGCATCCTAGTCAGACTTGCTACATAATTTTCTTATGATGGAGAGCTTGGACTCGCATGCACACAGTAAATCTAGCACAAGGGAGAGTATGGGTCATCCAGTAATAGTAGGCAGCTGGGACAGCTGCAGCTCTGACTAACATACAATCTTCTGTTATTGTGAGAAACTTTGAAACGTGATGTAGGCAGCTCCCTTTTGGGATATATTTAGGAGACATGGGTATGGATAAATAGATAAATAAGTAAAGCTAATTCACATACTAGCCTAGAACTGACCTGAGCTGTGCCATTATCCTTGTGTTCTCTGGCCATTTTCCTACTGAAGGGAACAACCAAGGGAGCTGGCGGGGCAAGAAGAAGCTGCACACTTCTCTGAACAAAAGCTGAATACCATGGCATACTGTGACAAAATAATCAGCTTGTATTTGTGCACAAAATAGGATTTTTATTACTATGAGAGCATGGCTGGATGTGCTGTCCTTACTTGCTCGTAATTTGCAGGTGATATGTGCATTATAAGGAAGATGCACACATCTCAGATTTAGTATTCAGCTGTGTGGCCACCAGGCACAGGCTAATGTTCAAAGCTAACAAGGTTAGCTGCTGACAAGTGTGCACGCTATCCCTCATCATGCCAGAAACAGGGAAGAGGACAGGCTGAAGCAACTGGTGAGACTGCGAGCACAGGTTCCCTGAGAGGCGGTCATGACCATGCTAGTTCAGTAGCCAGGAGTGGAGAGACTCCAAGAGAAATGGTTCTGATTCAAGCTGATAGGCGCTTGGCCTAATGAGAATATTGGTGCCTTAGGAAATGTTTCTGTGAGATGCATGTTATCTGGAGGAAAAGCATTGCCTTGGGCCTTCCAGGAAGATGAAGGAAGACACTGAGGAGAAGCTGAAGGACTTTCATTTGCAGGTATCGGACCAGCAGCTGGTGGGAAGGCAGCTAAGTAGGCCCAGATAGTTTAGAAGAATAGGAAGTAACTTAGGAGGCCTACCTGATCAAAAGAAAAAAGAAACGCTGCTCTAAACTCTAACTTATTTTCCAAATGGTCATAATTAACAAGGCATGGATTACTGTATGCTACAGCAAGTTAGGTAAGAAAGAAAGAAATGCATGATGGATCCTGAGGTGCTTGCTCAAATATTTGTTTTGCAAATAGCTCAGTTAACTTCAGCAAGGATACTACTCCCAGTTAATGACGTCAGAGTAAGGCCTTGAATGCACCTTGTTGGCACATTAAACGGCACTGTGGTGCCATCATTCCAACTCAGGCTCAATTAGAAAGTGTTATGATTTTACTAAAAATGACTTTACTCAGTCCCAGTACTTACAGCAGTAGATTGCCAGGAAAACAGACACCTGCAGAAGCAGAAGCAATAAATCAAAGGGAGATTTTTTTTTCTAGAAACAATCAGGCCTTGTTTTTTTCTACCTCAAAATATCACAGAATAACAAAAGAACTAAATTAAAAAAGGACTCCCTTAATTTAATTGTATTTGCTCCAGTAGTTTAGAGAATTTATGAGAGTGAGACATATATATCTACTAAGCATCTATTCCATCTTGAATTATACTCTCTTGGGTCAAATTTTCAGAGTTTCACTGCACGGGCAATGAAGCAAAGAATGGATCCAAATTGGTTTTAAATTAATCAGACTCACAGTTAAAAAGCAGAGCATCATCACTTAGGTTAAATGTCAGTTGTTCATCTTCAGATTCATGTATTTTTTTTTTTAAATGTACTGTAATTGACCTTTTCAAGTGCAACTCCCTGTTAAAACCAGGAAAAAGTAGCAATATAATAAAAGAAGGACAATTTCAGTTACGACAAAGCCATTATATATAAAGATGAGATGTGAAGGTATTAATTAATCCCTTCTCACTATTTTCCACAGTAGGGCAATTACACTTTTGGACAGATGCTGCTCAAAATGGATGTGATCTCACAGCTGAATTGGAGGTGAGCAAAGAAGACAAGAAAATGGGTTCAAAAGGAGTGTGAAAGGCTTCATTCAAAGCTACAGAAGTCAGTGGAAAGATTACTGTGGAATTCTGTGGACTTTATATGAGGCCCTTAATGCACAAGCGGAAGTTTGTTCAGATTTAAGTAACTTTAATAAAATGGCTAGTCCTTCCCCCATCACATTCCCTTTAAATTTCTCTCTTCGGTCCTCTTCCTCCAGTCACAAACTGCCCCTTCTTAAAATAGGGAAAACCCCCCTTAGGAAGAAGAAAGAAAATGTCTTGTTGTAGGGTATCCCTGACTAAGCTGAGGAAGCCTCTAAGCTGAGGATGCCTTTCCTTCCCCTCCCTGACATACAGCACGGGCCACTGCAGTCCGGCCCCTCTTGCTGCTTCATGGAATACAATCAGCACCTGGCAGCAGACACATCTTTATCTCAGCTTATGAGAAAAATCATTTTTCAATTAAGTTGTGAATGTTTAGGACAAAATAGCCTGGCTTGCTTGAGTACACCGCAGCACGCTGGAAAGTAAGCCGTGTGCTTGCAGGAAGCCAGGAAGCGTATGTGTTGGCAAGGTTTGTGCCAAGAAGGAATTGTTCCCCTTAATTTTTGGCAGATGAACAAGGTCAGCAAACTCAATGGATCTATTTACACACTTACACACTTTGGTAGCTTGGGACCAGCCTGTTCACTATCTGGGCTGTGAAAACAGAGCTTGAGCCTGCTACAGCCAAATTAAATGGCAAAAATCTCATTGACTTTAGAGGGACAAAACACAAATAAATGAAAGTWGCTAGATCATGACAATGAATGGAGTGTTGGTCAGAGTTTTATTTCCAACAAGTTGTTGTCTGAGAACTTTATGCTATGGTGCAAGTCATTCTGGGATGGATCTTGTATTCTTAACACAGATGAAACTCCCTTTGGCTTCACTAGCAGTTATGGTGAAAGTAGAATTGAATGAATCTAGGTTTGGGCCATGTAATTATCTCAGCTTTCCCCAGTGAGCTACGGTATTGTGTTTTAATTAGCATCATGTGTGTCAATCTTTCATACACATCTGCTACTTAACAGGTCCTCTTATATCATTCATCATTTGTTCCTGAATTTTCAATGATTTAATGAAATCCTTTGAACCAAATAATGACATTAGTACTACAAATAAACCGAGTAATTTCATTACACTTCACATATTTTATTCCGACTTTCATTGTTATGACAACCAAATAGCTCTGTACATATGGGAAACAAAACCAGTTTTATCTGGAAGACTATTTAATGTTTTATGAAAGTAAAATGAATCTGTACTTAATAATGTGAGGACTCAAAATTAAAGCACAGAAGTCTGCATACAAGAAGAAATTAAAGGCTGTTTCAATAAAGAAAAACAGATTAAAAAAACTTGTCTAAAAAAGTAGATGAAAAAATCTCCTCTCTAATGTAACATTTACAGGATAAGCTATATAATACAGAACCTAATCAAAGCCCATTAATGGTGATAGAAATCTGTCCACTGACTTCAACACTTCAAAGCTTTTAATGACATGTAGCTCCTCACAAGAACTATGCACTCCATAGAAGTGGGTTTAGTCCCCACTGCTCACCAGCCAYGTGATCCTCAGCAGCCCCCTGCTTTTCCTCACACCCAGTGAAGGTGCTCTGCAAGCTCAGCTACTACTCCTATGGAGGGCAGAACAGCAGGGATTTGGGCACTTGACCATTCTTGGATGTGACATCATCCCCAGATACCCTTTCAAAAGTATCTCAGCCTCTGAAGTACATTAATTTTATTTGGCTTTCTTTAATAAGGAGGCTTTGGGCTGCTTTTGGCTACAGATAGTCATGTATTTAGGCCACTGGACAGCTTAGTATGCAAGAGATTGTGTGGGAGAAGCCCTGCAGGGCACACAACTGCGGAGCCACTGACACCTCCATTTAGGTGTCCCTAAACTCTCTTAAGTGCAAATGCTTCAGAAAGATGCCGTTAAGTTGGAGGACAAGTGGCAGGATGCAAGGAACGAAGAGAAGAGCTGGCAGCTGCTCCAGATCAGTTTGTTTTCATTGGGTTGAATAGAAGCACAGCTTAATCCTCTGTCAACTTTCTGCTCTCTCTACTGCAAACATCAGAAATGACTTCAGTCACAGTAGAAGCCATTTGGCAATAGCGAAGAAACACGAGGATAAAGAAGAACAACAAATACTTTGTACAAATACCAGAAAACAAGATGGATATGCTAGTCTCCCAGCAAACAGAGAATATGGAAAAAACCTGGAACAACCATACAGGAGTCAAAAGAAGAAATGGGTGCACATACAAGCTATCTGCCAGGGCCAGGGAGGATGAAATGAAAGCAAAGCCCTTTCGTTACCTGACTGGAACACAAGGAGAGAAGGTGGGAAGTTCTCTTTACTTCTGGAGACCATGCCACAAGTAAATGTGAAAGGAATCTGATAAGGCCAGTGACCCTAAAATGAATGAAACAGTAGAAAGTCAGCCCGTTCTCTTTTTCTAAACATAAAAGTCAGAAAGTAGAAGAAAGCATCAGATGAATATGACACAGACGTGGGAACTCTTCTGTTCATACACACCTTGATGATGGAAAAGATCAAAAACATTAGCCAGAATAGAAATCATATACAATATGTGGATACTATTACTGAAGAGACTTTGACTCTGGATAAATGAATTACAGTGGTAAATGTCTGAAACCCTACAGCAGTTCAGTACAAAAGCGAAAAGAAAACAAAGGATACCTGGGATCGCATCTGGGTGAACAGAGCTTATTGTTCTGTGCTATGATATGCTGTATCGTGTCACAGCTGTACAGTAATGGCCTTTTTTCCCCTTTGGTTCACTTCACTTTGACCTGGAATGATCACACTTTTGATACTCTTAGCAAAAAGAAAAAAAAGTAAGCATTTAAGTTGATGTTTATTTTACTTTCAATTATTTATTTTACTTTTAAAAAGGCAGTCACATTTCCAAAACTAAAAATAGTTTTAAAAGTTCACTCTTAAAATGGCAAAATGAAACACAAAAGTGTTTTGGCGGACTTTTTATATTTCCTCATATTTGGAAATTCATATATAATTTTGATCAACTCGTAGTTTTCATTGCATAATATATTTCACCAACAATTTTTGAGTAAAAAACACAAAGGAAGGAAAAAGAAAGCTATTAACTGCAAGAAGATCAATGTGGGAAGGAAAATTACATCTGACTCAATGACTCAAGTTCTCCATTAGACCAGGGGGGAAAAAAAAAAGAGGACTTGTTGTGACTGACGTTGAGAGAAATTGATAGATATGGGAAAGGCTGGAGATGACCTTAGGATGTTCAGAATCCCTCAATTCTGTTACTCAGTCAACAGAAAATATCCTCTCAATTGGCCCGGGGACCAGCTGCCATGTAATACAAGTGATAATTTAAAGTAACATCACAATCATGGATAATAGCAAGTTAAATGTCAGTAGGCCAAAACATGTTGTATATAGAAATCCACAAAATAAAATATTAGATCACCTTTAATTTGCAGTTGCTGGCATGTAGAATTGTACGTAGAGCTAACAGTAAAGCATTATAGGTAATGGAGCTGATTATGGTCCAGTACTTATCTCCCTCACACAGGGCTGTTTGGACTTTAATGTTTGCTAAGTGCTTTGAGATGGCAGCAAGCAAAGCATTAGTTTGTTGTGTAGAGGTAAAAGCTTTTGGGCTGCTTGGGAAACTTGAAGTGATCATTTCCTGACTTATTACAGTGGAGTTCATTTAAAGAAATAAGGGGAGAGAAACTACTCCCCACAGAGCAATTCAAAATATTTTAAAGAAGCCTAGAAAATTGCTTTCAGATTGCAGCACAGTAAAGGAAAAAAGCATTTTTTCTAAACAAGAATACATTTCTTTAAATTGCCACTTTTAAAAGATGAAATCAATTAATGACAGCTTCAATGCATTTGATTTGTCAACAGATTTCAGCACATGGATCCAAAAGCCCACGGAAGTCAGCATGGCTGTTGCCATTGGAACAGGAAGAATTTTTATGTCTCCCTCTCCCCCCCCCCCTTTTTTTTTAAATCTCCCTAGCCATCTTGTGACACCAAGCAAGTTACTTAATTTTCATTTGCTTTAGCTTTCCCAAACCTAAAATTAGAATAATACTAAGTTTTAGTTAATACCCTACAAAAGGGATCAGCTGGTGACAAGTGGCAAAGTTACCATAGATTGCATTTTTGGCTGCTCAAAGTGAAGACGACATAGGCAGAGCACTTCTCAACAAGTTTCTTTAAAAAAGCAAGTACAGGTACAATAGCTCTTTTAAGATATAAGAGAGATACTGTTTAATATCCTTAATATCCATCACTTGTGAAAACAACTTTTATGCTAGTCTGACTGTGAGAGATAACTTTTCTTTTAGTAAATATTACAGGGCATGCTGTTCCTATGTATCTTTATTGCTCTTCACACAATAAAGAAAGGTGTAAATGTAATATTAGTTGAAGTGGGAACAATATATTCAGTAGATGGTACCCTATGGAGTATGTACTCTGAAGGAAATGTATCAATTTTTGATTTTTTTTTTCTTTCCTTCCCTCCACCCCCATTTCTCTGTTGCAAAACTTTGAGTGCCCTGGATAGCCCAGGAGACAGTTCTGAATTCAAACACAGTGGAACAAACATCTCCAACATTGTGCATGGGAGGAGGACATGTCAGTATTTGAGACTGAATCTGCATCCTTCACTTTTGTTGAGTAATCCACACAAAACAAAAAATGTGTACAAATATGCCTAAGCCAGACTGTACATGGTATAGTATATAACTATATAAATATAAGGGGGAAAGAAAGCAAAGGCTCACAGGGCGGTGAATGAGAGGGAGACCTTTTCTAATGATCACATCTGAACTGGATTAACTCACATAACTCAACGCATGTATGTATGTTACGGGGCACTAAACATCATCAGTTTTATACTAGGTATATGATCCAGAAGACTAATATACAAGCTTTAAGAAAATGTTCTTTGGCCACAATTATTAAAGAGAAAAGAAAAATCTGAAATGTTGAAATGTGTATATGTTATTAAAACTGACCATAAGAAATAAACACCATACATGCAGTAAACTTCAGCACGAGACTGCCTAGAAAGTTCAGAGTGGACTTTGCTCTCCAAAAATAGAATGTATACCAGAAAAGTATGTATAGTGAGACATACCCGTTTTCCTATTCAATGGTACCTGTGCCCTCTGACAGAGCAAGTGGCTCTACACTGACCCAATTTATTTTTTCCTTAGCAAAATTGCAACATGTAGGATAATCACTTTTTCAAGCCACAGACAACACAAAAGATCAAAGGATAAAAAATAGTCCCAGGCTGACCTGAAATGCAAGGTAAATAAACAGKTTTTTTTTTTTTTWAAGTAATAAATTAATAGTCAACAACCTGCTTCATATCACCAAAAAAAGCCAACTTTCTTCTAGGCTTAATTTTAGCTTTTAAAAAATTAAATTAGAGCAAGTTCAATAAAACTATTTTGTTTCAACATGCAAATGTTTTCCCCAAAATATTCAAATATATTTGACTTGAAAAAATAGCTTTTGTTTGATAAGAATACTTCCAGGGATATGTCACTACTTTTCTAAATATGTTACTCAAATTTCAACTTCATTTTAAAGAACATCAAAAACAAAGCTGCAATTCAGATTTTATGTCAAAAGAGGAGAGTTCAAAGCAAAACTTGCTGGTGGATTATGCTTCTGGGCAATAATCTGACGAGCAGAAGTCTCAAYTGAGGGGGAAGATGCCCCAGGATCAATGCTCAAAGATCCCCTTCTTCTGACTTACTATAACAGCAGCTCCTTGTTTATAAACTTTACTTTCCATTCACTTTTCTTGTCAGCCTTTTCACCTTCTGTTCTGCGGACTCACCACTGTGGCTCTCTTGTATCTCATTACCTAACTTCGTCTTTTCTTTTACCCTTCCAGCATCTGGAGGTTTCCTTTTAAAGCACGTGGCACGCTGTGGTTCCACATGTAGAAATGTGAGTTAGCGCTCCATGAGCCAGCTTTCTGAACTGGAAGCAAAACGATTATGAGTTATGGCACCCTGCCCAGGAGCACTGTTAACACCATTATAACAAAACTCTAGCTCAAGCTTTGCTGTATTGCCTTTGCACCTAACATAGGTACTCTGTCTCTCCTGAAATACATGCAAAAACTACATTGATAAAGTACATTTCCAGTATGACATCTAAATAGTATTTTCAAGCATACAGCAGGTAACACTTATTTTTAGATGATATGTGAAACACAGAGTTATAAAATATCAAATTAAAATATATATTAAGGTTTAGCATTAAGTATAATAATTACTTGTATGATTTATACAGGATAAGGCACAGCAGTAAGGAAATGTAGAAGCCCTTCATACCTTTTGTTTGCTTATCCTATAATTATTGCTTCCATGTTTCAAGCCATTGCATTCATATTGCTTCTATTGAATATCTGTAATGAAACTAGGTTAAGCAGAAGAATACACTTATTGTTACATATCTGCAAGAACTTCCTCCAAGAATTATTTCTCCTAGAAATAATAAAAATTATGATTGAGATTTTTCCTTTTCTAAACAGACTGGATTTTATGATTTTATGGATTTTTTCTTTTTCTTTTTTTTCCCTCTCTACTTCTCTTAAATCCCCAAAGAAATAAATCTGCAGGCTAACATAACTTAAGTGGCAGTAAGAGAATTATGCCAGACTTTAAAGATGTCCTGATGGCCTGTCGGTTGGTATTGGTTTTCTGCCTCTTGAGTGCTGTAGAGTGTGAAATCTGTCCTGATTGATAGGCAGATGGATGTACAAGTTTGATGTATTGACACAGTACTAATAACCCCATCAGACCCAAAGATTAATGGTGTATTGTGCTTTTTGCACGCCCGCCTCATCCATCATGTACCTGGTTATCAAAAGAAAAAAAAATTATGTAATCAGTAAATAGCTTTATTAATCTAATTGTCAGTAATAAGTCATACTGGTTGAAAGAATTCTGTTCACAAGTATCAAACATTTTCTAATGATTTTCCTGCACATCATTCTCAGCTAGCACCCACAGAAATACATATTTTGTTCTAATTCACTTTTGCCCTGAAGGACTATTTTGTTCTATAAAAGTCGCTTCAGAACTTCACAGAACAGCAGATAGCAAACTGCAAGATAAAAGTAAAGAGCAAACCAACTAGTGGAAAGTTTTAATCTCAGAGATTTAGCTGGATCTCAAGTGAAGCTACCCAAAAGTCAATAAACCTAATGGGCATGCTTCACTTTTAATAATAACACAATCTCAAAAGTCCTGAGGTAAAAATTATTCTGTTACGAATTATTTATACAAGGCCCAGTGAGCCACTCTTATCTTTGCCAACRTCTTGACATGCATCTTAAGAGGGTGAGAGGAACAGAGCAAATGTCATGTGGAAAGAACCAGCTGCAATGGGCGATGCATGCAGGCAGTCAGCTGCTTCTGCAGCCATGAGAGTCATCACCACGGTCCCTGTGTAATTCAGTAGACAAGCAATCACCGCATATAGTTAGGTGATATCAAGCCATTTGGAGCCAAGAGCACACACTGCACATGTTTATGTATTTGTGAAATAAAATCCTGTTCCCACTGAAAGCAGGGTAAAAATTGCTGCAACTTCATTGGGGCAGCAATTCCATTTATAGATGTTAGCGCCTGAGAGAACCATTTATGATCATTTGCTTTGAAACCCTAGAAGACACAGCACAAAATTCCTTTGAATAAGTCCTGTGTCTTGCCTAATAGCTGTGCACTTGAATGACATCACTTTTCATAGGGAGACAGGCAGCTTAGATTTAAAGGGATCAAGAGCTGGATAAACTATCACATGCCTCGAAAGATGTCCCAATACTAGACTACTGTGAAAAATATGCACCAACTTTCATTTTAAGTTCGTCTCAATTTCACTTTATTCACCCTCCAGCTTATCTGCTCAATCAAAGTGCTGTCTGGCATGAGAGGTCTTCTGCTCTTGTACATATCTATAAGCAGTGCCCAAATTGCCTCTTAAGCCTCTCTTTGCTACGTTGAGCTCTCTACATCTCTGCATGCCTTCTAGGCCTCGCAGTCTTTCTTGCAGAGCTGTATTAGCTTCTCAGCGGCATCTGGCTCTAGGCAAGCCTTTGGAGTATTACCACTGTTTATTCATGAGGAGCTGTCATTTGCTCTGGTTCAGCACTGCTGTAGAAGCAGATACGGATATCAGTCAGGGGAATATTTGGATGGGCACTGACACTACTGTTAAGGGCTTCTCATTTGACAAATGCCACAAGCTTGACAGAATTTTCAGAAGTCTTCTAAACCCTTGGTTTAATCAGATGCCAAACCACAGACCAGCATGCCTGTCTGCTATGGCTCAGTCCCAGCAGGTGTCACGCAGAGCGCCTTGTCACCGAGATTAGTTAAGATTGTTCTCCACCTCCGTGCTGGGCACACGTAGGATACTATCACAGAGTGCAACTCTCAGAGCTATGTACACAGCATACTACGTACGGCCTCTGACTGGAACAGGGCTTAGACATAATATGCTGCCTTTATCCCCCCACCAGCTCAATAGATGGATGAAAGCTGATTCTGACAATTTTTTTTGTTTGGAAGCCTTATCTTTTTTTATTCATGTTTTGAAAATAACATATCTGGCAAGTAGGGAAGCAATTGCACTAGGAAGAATGCTGTGCAAAGGAAAACAGCTAGCTTCTTAATTTTAATTGATTTAAATTTGTTTAAAAATTTTTTACAAAATTTTATATATTTTGTGTGTGTGTGTGTGTGTGTGTGTGTGTGAGAAAGGGGGGAAAAAAATTTTTTTTTCAGCCTTTAAGCAAAAACATATGCAGGACTGACACAAGATTTCACAATTTGTTTATGCTTCCCTGTGCACTAAGACATATTATAGTTTCTCTGCATCAATAAAGATTGATGTCTGCCAGATTTAGATTAATATTCGATTGGGCTTAATTACAGTTGTCTCTTCCAGCTTCAGCTTGACCGGACATGTTAACATTATTATACAAAGTCAAAGGTTTACTTAAGTAGAAACAGAGAGGCAGAGTTAGCATTTTTTGTTGCTAAAAAAAACATGATTCACCTTTTTACCTAAACATAATCAGAGAGAAACACAATGCATTCACATACAGAAACAGCACCCTTACAAATGCTCCAAAGAACTTCTCTATTACTATCTTCTCATAGCTTAGTTTATATTTGTTTTACATCTTTTTTGTTTCCTAAGCCTGTCATAGCCACATCATTTAACAGATAAATGTACAATTCTTATTTGTTATTTCAATCGCTTTACTCAAGCTTATATCAACACTTATTATTCTATTACCCTGGATATTGATTTTATTATGGCTTAACCTTGCACTTCATTATTAGCCAAAAATTATTCTAACAAACAACCTAAACCTAATTTTACAAGAGTATCATGCATTTATTTTCCCTTTTAAATGACAAGCAAGGCCAATTTATGGGCAGCAGGATGAGTCTCTATATTAACATTACTGCATGTGCATCAAGCAGACTTCCTAGGCGCTTAGTTTGAAGGCCTTGCTCACATTGCTGCACGGCTGCGACACTTCAATAGGGGCAGAAAGGCAGCAATTAGCAGCAGTACATTTCCTTTCAAATAAACCCACATCTGCCATATTTGCCGGCACCATACTGAGGGGAGTGTTAGATTAGGCCTTCAGTATTCCCAGGGTGGCCGTCTTTTAATCATGCAGGTGACAGGAAACTCTGTCTCACCTTACAGCTATGCAGTACCTGACTTCGATGGAGCTGCTCCAATTTACAATAGCCCAAGATGTGGCAATATATCTAAAACCTGCTGTTCTCTCTCACTAATAGCTCCACTGAAGTCAGGCACTGCACGTCCGCAGAGAAAGACATCAGCTGTATAACTGCTCAGTTTTTCATTTCATTGTGCTCTGTATTCTGTGTTTTGAATCAAATAATTTAATTCCTTCTTGATTAATACAGCTCAGTTTGAATGTTAGGTAGGCTTGGGCTCGGCAGCTGGAATACAAAGCAGTCATTAGGGCTCCAGGAGATCCCAGCTGAAATACTTCACCGAATTTCCTAAGGTTTTTGTATTTTCAACCAAAAATCCTTCAAAGATTTATAGCTGCACATAGGTTTACTTCTGCAAGGAGGCAGGTTAGGATTCTTCACATGAAGAACATCACAGAACTGTATAGACTATAAAATAAAAGAATGAAAATAAAAATGAATCTCTTTCCCTGCAATAATCCCTGCAAATGAGAAGTGACTCATTCTCCCTCTTTGGCCTTATGACACCCCAGGAACACAATATTATTTATTACCACTTTTAATCCTATTAGAAAACATCCTGTTGCCTGTTTGCTTCTGAGACAGCAGCAATTTTACCTGGCAAGCACCACACCGAATGACATTTTAGTGCTTCCTATCTTGCCTGTCTACAAGGCTTTGAGAATCTCAGATAGGATTTGGCTGGTCAAGAAGTCTGCCTTTGGTTTGACACAAAGACATCTCCAAGCTTATTAAAAACAAAAAAACAACAACAACAAAAAAGGTGTGCCCTTGTATGAGCACTCTGGTTTCCACTGAATTATGCCTGCACCCAGAGTTAAGCCTTGGCAGAAATGCTTTGCTGCATTTGGAATAAAGGAGTCACTAATATCCTCATAGGAGAAAGCCCACAGAGGCAGGGCTGACTTTAGCCTATTTTCTAGGAGGGTCAGTAGCTTTTTGCCCCCCTTCCCCTCTCTTTCTTAACTAGCATCTTTGCAACCTGCTGTTGCTCTCATAGGAGCCGTGAGGGCAGGCAGCTCTAACCAGCAGCAAGGCCCGATGAGGGCTGCTGATGCAACCACACGAGCCAGAGACAAGAATCTTGATGGCTTTTTAATGTGCTGGGCCCAGCTCATAAGGGGCAAAAAAGCAGCTTCCTTGTCCAGCGCTTGCCAGGAGAAGAGCTGCGGCAGCACGGTATCCCCGCTCCCTGGTCCCGCCAGCGGGTGGGCATTTGCTGGGAAATCGGCAATATCCAAAGATCAGTCAGATGCAAAGTAAACAGACTGAAACAACAGATATAAATATTTACTTTCTAATCCCTTTGAGTGATAGGGGACTTTAGTAACACTTCTAACATGCTGAAGAACAACTCAGACTAACAAAACCTCTCCCCAAAATAAACAAGCTGTTAAACTGTTCCTCTTCCCCAGTCAGCTCGGAGGAGATCAAGGGACATATTTCTCGTGGCTATTCATAATCTTCTGAAAATAGCGCAGCTGTTAACTTTTCTGTGCCTGACTCCTGATGCCCGGTGACACATGGGGTCAGAAGCAAGTATTGCAAAGCGGAAAATGGAAGTAGACTGTTCCTTCATGTCAGGTTTGCTACAGTGGGACTGTCCCTGGCAGAAACACAAAATGAGCTGACAAGAAGGTAGAAAGCTGAAGAGGCTTTTAATTTACTATTTCATGGTCATACTCCTGCAGTCCAAAGCTTTACGCTGAAGGAAGAGAGGAGATTTCCCCCAGTGGGTTTCACACCTCACCATTTCCCCTGCAGAAGCGGGAGATTTAATTTGATTCACCCTCCAAATCTCTTCTACCCTCTGCCTATAGTGGAAAGCCAGGGCAGTTAGGTTTGTAAATGGACTTTATACTCCACTAAATTTTCATTTTACATATGATTACTCACACACATGCCCTTTCTAAATGTAGAAACTGAAAGGGGGCAAATTTGAATGTGCCTCAGGCAAGGAAGAGGGGCTAGCTTATCCACAAGGAGCTGAGAAGGGGAACTGCCACCTTCTCTGTTTTATCCCCGCATGCAAAGATCATCAGCACGATGCAGTCTGCAGTATCTGGCTGCTCCAGGCAGCCCGTGGCAACTGCTCCTTTCAACACCTGAATGATTCAGGCTGTAGTGAATAAACAAACAAGAGTGTGTGCAGGTATTTTTATATATATATATATATATATATATATACACACAGTAACATCTGGCAAGTTACTGAAACTAGAACTATTGACTACTTATTAAAGCATCTTCCATTGATTTCGATAAAACCATAAAGAGCTGCTTTTGATTACCTGGCAAATTCAAAATCTAATACTTCCACTCTCTAACATAAATTTGTAACTCTCAATGCAACACAGTTCAAATGAACTTGGGATTTAGTAGAGAGTAAAAATATCTTGGAAAGGAAAAGGTGAAACATCCCACTGTTACTGAATTTTCCTAACACCATCATTTTATATTCTGGCTTCGTACAAGATCAAGTTCTCATCCAGATGAATAGAGTTGCCCTTTTGAAATTTGTGGACAAATAGATCCCAGATATAACTCCACTATGAAAGATGAAGCTATGAGTGATGTGTTTGCCTTTCAACAAACAAGTGGGTTTTCATTAACAGTTTTGTGCAAAAGAGTCGCTAATCCATTCAAAAAGAAGCATCTCATTCTTAGATTCCCCATGTACTGAAATGCGCATCTAAGTGTATTGTGTTTTTTGTATCAAGTAGATCTGAAAAATACTGGAAGAGCCCTTTCTTGTGCAGTCCTATACAGTTTTCCTTAAAATACCTGTATTCCTTAAATAAGTAGTTTTTCCTCTCTGCAAAAGCATGAAATCTGAAAGCGTTCAGCTACTGAAAACAGCTTTAGATTTTTTCCATATTAAAAAATATAAAAAAGTAAAAAGTGCAAACAAAATTAAAGTCAAATACTTTCTGAACAGTCTTAGTAAGTACTTCTCCAATTACCTTTCTATTTGAACTTGAGGTTACAGAACATACAGGTTCTGACCGTGTTAAAAAACAGCTATTCTCTTTCATAAGGCTGCTTAAGGAATTGCGTTAGGAGAAATGTGTCATTCTCAGACTGAAAGATTCAGTTGAAAGTTTAGTAGAATAGCTTGGCTATAGGTCTACCCCTTAGAACAGTTTTTCTACTCACGATGAACACCTCTTTATTCACAGTTTACTTCTTCCCCACCTGAGCATGTTGCATGATTTGTGTGCGTGGAAGTATAAGAATTAGAAAACATTGAAGAAAAAGCCTACATGGAGCCTGCAACCTGTGAAAAGGGCTCCTAAACTTCACTAAGAGGTCCTTTCAAACCATGAGAGTAGCTCTTAAACTCTGTGGTTTTGCTCTTTGCAGGTACTACTATATGATATTCTAGATGGTGAGCAAAGCAGATAAGATGCCAATGATTTAACTCTAGAACATGCACCCAGTAGGTGCAAACTGTGCTTTACTAGCAAAATCTGAGGTGCCTTTTGACAAGGTCCTCCCAAAATTAGACTTCAGCAGCAGATTTTTTTTGTGGGGGGGGGGGGGGGGGGAATCCAGTTTTAATTAGGAAGAACACCTAGGACCTTTCATATATTATTCTTTAAAACGCTGCCATGAAACAAAAGAGGAAGTATGGAGACTTCTGATCCCTCATAGTAAGCATACTGAGAAGTTCTTTTACTAGTAAAACACTGAATTGTAGCTTCCCAATTTTACACTTTTCATCAGTATCCTGTCATATCCCGGAGTATAGCAAGGAGCAGATGAACTTTGCCAACATCCTCTCATACCAGAACACTTATAAAGAATGGAATCACTCACCTTGGTCAACAGAGTCTTATGGTTCACTTTGACCAGAGTCAGCAATCTTTCAAATTGGTAAAGCACACCTGAGGCTCAATGAGTCAGAAACACATTTGTAAGGAAATGGTTTCTCTGTTTGCTTAGTAGAAAGGGAAATGAGTTTTCTGAAGAGTAAAGCTCTCTTCTCAATTTCTAATATTTAAGTATCAGACCTTTGCAGCTCTGGCATAACCCACTTCCAGGTTTACATTTAATCCCCCCCCCAATGTAAATTAATACCAGATCTATCTCCCTCCAGTATTCTCCCCGGAATCTGGCAAGAGGCAGATATGGCAGAATCACGCTGATGATCGAAGARCAAGGTGTTATGACTGTTGAACAAGCAGGATAACAGCGGTTTACAAGAAGAAAGGAACCTGTTTGCTCTGAACTCTAAAGGAGTAAAGAGAGGTGATGACATTGCTGGCAAGAAACTGAACAGCAGTGAATTTTCATCTACTGCTACCTGTTTGACAAGGTGACTCAGGCTAAGAAACACACTTGGGGAAGATGAATTTGCTGCTTTGCTAAGAAATTTTGAACTATCACCCTTGGGCAGTGCATAAACTTACACGAATGGTTTCTAGACACTACTCTTGGAGCATGATATCCATCACACTAACAGACCATAACCTGGCTTTAACCCAGCCAGGCACAAAGCCTTTCTGGAGAAGAAAATAAAATCTTCCTTACCACAGAGCTTACCCGTAATGCATACTGAGCATTTTAGCCCCCAAATAGGTTTGTTACGCAAGAAAACTTTGTGCACATACCGAACATATTTTAATGTACACAGGGATACTTCCATTTGACTAAGATGCAGTAAACAAAAAGACCTCAAGCAACTTTATAGAAGTAATATAGTTAACAACTACATCTCCATAAAGGTGTTTCAAACTAAGTAGAGACATTGAGAAGTGTCTGAGACACTTCAGCTTTTAAAATGTTGTCATATGCCTGCACATTCCTGTGTATGTCTGCAGAAGAAAATACACACATAATGATTAAAGTGTGACTCAGCACTGAAAAAATGCTATCTGCCATGAAATATATTCAGAGGAAAATATGCTATATGAATAATATTGTGATTATAAGACTTGTTTTTCTCCTTCAGAAACATACAGAATAGCAACTGGCAGTTAAAAAAATRATAATCAAATATTGAATGTTTTGTGTTCTTTTACATGAACTTGAAGAGAGAGTAGAATTAGCCTATCAAACCTCCC
Organism: Apteryx rowi; assembly: GCF_003343035.1. Classification (NCBI taxonomy): domain Eukaryota; kingdom Metazoa; phylum Chordata; class Aves; order Apterygiformes; family Apterygidae; genus Apteryx; species Apteryx rowi. The sequence goes on along the minus strand of NW_020449830.1, from coordinate 18,002 downwards.
TCAGTTTTTCCAGCCCATTAAGTACCAGTTACAGCAGAGAGTCACTGATGACGGTGATGATTCAGGTTAGGTGACAGACAGCAGTGATACCGCTGAATGGTTTTTACAGTGCCTTCAGGTAAGCCTTTGTGTCTTAAAATAAAGGCAGTTGCATTAAGTGGCATCTAAACACATTACATCCCTGGCTGCGCTCAGCTCTCTTGCCAGCATTGCTAAGCCTTGTTGCTGGAGCTCTGCACAGATCACAGAGTGCTCTAGGCACAAGCTGGTCTATTTATTGACTTCTAAAACTTATTTTCAAACTTCAGCCAGGTAATTTAATGCAGTGATAATAGAAGTGATACCCTTCATCGGCCTCAGGAGGTCAAAGAGCATGAAGGCTACTGTACAAAGATTTGCTGCTTTCCTGCTGCCCTCTGATCTGTCAGAGCTCAACAGCATCTGCTGTCCCAGTGGTTGGAGACTGCACGGCTTCCTCCGGACACTGCTGCTTTCATGGAAACATGATGAGATCATACAACTAAGATGGGACAAAAACAAGGTGAAAACCCCCAATTTGATGTCCCCACGCTCCTTTACATTTCTGTCTGTATACACTACACCTTTACTTCAGGGCACATTCACACACATGGGGAGGCAGCTTGTTGCACAAGGTCTTTTCAAGGAGGCTTTATAAACCCAGGTCCTTTATGGATATTGATATGCTAATCTCTGGTCACTGCTATCCATACTTGCCCAAATCCAGTATCACCTGGAATTACAGTTGTTTGACACCACTTGATGGGAAAACAGAGTCAGTATTCACCGTTGTYTAGTACTTCTGGGAAGGGAATCAGAGGGGGAAAGAACTAATCCTGTTTATGATGATGTAAACCTGGTATAGCTATTTCCTGCAGGGCATTTGACCTCAATTTATAATCATGTCAAAGCATCAGAATCTTTGCTCTATTAAAGTGAACTCTTGTTCCCAGAGGGAAAGAACAGTAGCCATTTTTAAAAATAATAAATCACTACCTACTGCAACTTTAAGTTGTGTTTTCTTTAAAAATAATAAATCAATACATCTGCAATTTGGAACAGTGTATTTTCCCTGAAAGTTTTAATTCCCCCCCACCACTATCATGCTTTTTCTCTCTTTCTCTTTAGAATGAGCACTTTTTATCCTTGTGTCTCTTAGAAATAAGTGGATGAAGCATATGTTCCTTAAATAGAGCCTCTGAATTATTTCTACATGACCTGCATTAGAGCTCTCCAGCTTGTGCTTCTTTTTTTCCTGGAATCCTACCAAGGTCAGGGAAAAACAGGAATTATTTCAAGCTTGATACAGTTGCTTAGAGATAAGTGTAATCTGAGGGATTAAAATTTTTCACCCATCAACATGAACTTTTCATTTAAGCCTGTGTTTTTCTGAGGTTTTTTTCACCCTCCTCCCCTTCTCTGTAATAAATAAGTTCATCTACTGTATTTTTTTTTAAGGGAAACAAAAACACAATTAAAAGGAAATAGGAGAAAACCAACAACAACAACTAAGGGAAAACTCACAGCAAAAGGGATGTAGGGCTCAGGAATCTCTCCAAGACTTGTCTCAAACATTTCTTTGTGCTCCACCATTCTCACCAATAAGAAGGTTCAAAGGGACTATCCAACAGAAAGGGTCTTGGGTGACAAATTCAAAGCCGGCTAAGCAATCTAGACATTGAAGTACCTTTTACAAAAATAGCTCTTAGGAATCTCAGCTCTATTAAAGGTCAATGGGACATAAGGATTTAAGTCAAATCTTAAGTTAGAACTTAAGCACTCAAGTTAGTTGGTGAAAGCTAGAAGAACTTCACCTATCGCTAAGAGTCTGAAGAACAAAAACAGAACTAGTATAACTGTTCTCTGATCCTCTTGCTGTCCCATTTATCACTGTGATATTTGTACCTATAAAATCATCCTTCTTTTGAGAGGCGAAAGCAGCACAGAGAGTTAACCATAGAGAACAGAGTCTTGATCAATTTCTGCTGAAAATAAACTATAACCATCAAAGTGGAGCAATGCAATAACAGCAGCTGTCCTATTTTTTTTAAGCCCATGACATCCCTGAAGCATGTACTCACAAGGCAGGGCATCAGCTTTCCCAACAAAATTCCAGAGTCAAGCAGGCAGAGATTCCAATTTAAACTGGTTACACCTGAAATCCTCTTTGCTTAGCACTTGTTCATCCTCCTTTTAGCTGAAGGGCTATCAATTCCTGTAGTAAGTCATGAGGAACTTCCTATTGTTTGAACACAGCTTTCCATAGGCCTGAACAGAAAAATCCCCTAGACATCCGCAGCAGCGCTGCAGGAGGATTACCATGTGCAGATGACAGCTCCGTATGCAATTAAACTCAGACACTGTGTGATATATACTCCAAGTATCTCTCTCTCTCCTTGTTTAGGGATGTTTCCTAACAATGCCCACGGCAATTAGGTTGACAACTTTCTAAAGACTTTTTCCTAAGTTGTTTCTTTTGCTTATAGAGCTAATCTCTATATCCTCTCTCTACTCCTTTTGGAATAGTGGGCGCCATTTCAAAAATCTTACTGAACTTCCTCAAGCAACAGATTTATTTTTCTAACATCATTTGGTCAATACAGTATCTCAGTAGGATATATGCTCTAGAGAAGTTGCATTGGCTACTCTGTAGTTAAGCACTATTTATTTCGACTCAGTATGGACACAGTTTCTCATCCTAATATAGAGGAAGGATTAAGGAATTGAGATGATTGATTTTGGGGGAAAAGTTCTATGAACAGCTGCATACTGAAAAAAATCCAATTGTATTCTTTGTAGGAATGTGTGATGTATCAACACCATATAGCTGATCAAATTTCAGCGTGGTCAATTACTTTCTCCAAGGGATGAAAGAATTCCTCTAACTCAATTTAAGATTTTTTTATCCATAGTATCACTGTGTACTTCAAAACTGTTTCCACTTAACCAGTAAAGGTGTCTGGATTTTACGTATGAGCGTATTTATGGGAACTTAATTAAAACTTTGAATATAGTTTAGCTTTGCCAGTTAGGTAACATATAAATGAAATAATTATTCATGAATAATTAAACTCTTCTTCATACTTTCAAGCCATTCTAATTCTTCTCCCTTGTACCTTTACTACTTCTATAATCTTCTAAGAACAAACTGACAAGATCTAAGCACAGGCTTTAGTGAGACTTCTAGTATGCATTTATGTATGTTTTCTGATTCTAGAAATTCGGAGGTATCAAATTCAATAAAATTGAAATATTTGGCAACCTGTACTTCTATTTTAGTAATGCAGAATTGTTACAGATTTTTTATATAACTGTTTGGTTTATCCACCACCATGTCTTACTTACTCCTCTGTATTTTATGACTACTGAAAGCATAATTCAAAAGATTAACTTAAATTATCTGCTAGAAGACATCTTTTAGTTCCCATTTTAAATCAAACTAATGCAGTGAGGAAAGAATGCCATTAAATTTAATGTCTATGCTGCACTGGAGATAAATCTCTGTATTGAGCTGAGGAAATTTTCAAAAGATCAGCAGTTGTGATATGACTGAATTCCATTGTTTTTTTCCACTAGCCTCATCACTTTGTAGCCTTGTATATATGACATAGGCTACTGACTTGGACCACACTTCTGCGTAGCCAAACCAGAAATCATTCTGAATTGCATTTAGCCCAGACTTTGCCACACACAAGAAACAAAATTTACCAACAATTTTATCCCCTGACAGACTACTTTGTTTCTGTTTACTACTCATTTTAAAACCAGTCTCATGCAGCGCAGGTGTTGGAAGCTGGCCTTCAGAAGACCTATTCTTCATTTTGCTGCTAACTCACTTATGTGACTTTTGGTGGGTTCATTAATCTACCTTTGTTTCAGTTTACTCATCTCTAAAATGGCTGTGATAAATAGATGTTGTGTTTTGGTGAGCTAAATTCCAAGACATATTGACCCAATAATCAATAATTTACCAAGTAATAATAAATCCTAATATTCAGTCACTGAACCACCAAGTCAGCTAGATGGCTCAGCGCACTCCTTGTTGCCATCAGCTGGACACCTTTGCTCAAATCCCATTCACGGGCTAGAGGTATCTGGAGAGATGTTTTCAAGTTAGCATCAAGACTGCAATACATGGATGTCATGAAATCACAGGTTAAAATCTTAATGGCTTCAAATAAACCCTCTATCCTTTCAAGTGCCAATCAGGATATACTCATTTGCAAATATAGACTAATTGTTTAACCTTATTCCAGACCTTTGGGACCCAATTATCCTGCTGCTCATAGGAGTGAAACTCTAATTACCATTTTTAAAAATAAAAGTAGGCAATACTTGTGGCTTCTGTCAGAACTTTAATTTTTTTAAACAGATCTTTAGCTGGCATGGTTCTGCTGAACCAACAGTATGCTGGTTCACACACATATGTTGAGGTCTTTGCCAATATTTTTACCTGGTAATAACTTTTGATAGACAGGTGTTTTGTTATTATTTCAAGACAAAACTTGGATTTTGGACTATGGATTTTGGGGGATTTTGGACTACATTCCTGCTTATTTGCCTGTCATTACCTTTGTCTTTTTCATAGCAAACACCTGATATTGTTACCACATGTTGAAATTTGGGATATACCCACAGATCCATTTCTGAAAAACTGCTACTTAATTGGTATTCTGCATCCTGTAGTGCACACAATTCTTCCTACCTAAGCATAAGGTTTACATGTGTCCATACTGAATTTAATTTTGTTTTTCCAGACCATCGCTCCATTTTAGCAAGATTCTTTCAAATTCTTATCCTGCTCTCCAAAGCTTTTGCATCCCTTCATGGATGCCACATAGAAACCAAATACACTTGCTTGATACTCTGTCATCTGCCATGAAAATACTGAATAGCTGCATACTCATGACAGACCTCTGTAAAGCCCCACTTGATAAATCTTTTCATTCTGATATATCATTGATCCCTGTGCTTCAGGTATAATTATTTCAGGAGATTTGGGCCCTCCTTATAGAAGCTTCATGAAAGGCACATTTTATAAATACATTTTTTAAAGTTCCAGTTGATACAATACCAAAAGCTTTAATACAGTCAACAAGTATATGATTTCAACTGTTGCTGCCCTACGCACCGGCCCCACTAACACTTCATAGACTATAGACTTCTTTCACATGCATTGGCATAGACAGCAATATCCCGATTACTGTGCCACTTCTCTGTTATTTTCCAGATTGTTACAAGTGGATCAGTTGTTAGTTTCAGAATTCTTCCAGAAGCTGAAGTTAAGCTGGTTTGTCTGAAGTTCATTGTGCCCTCATTTCTTCTTACAAATAAGCACTATATTCACCTTCATCGGTCTCCTGGTATCACACCTTCCTTTTCATATTCTTAAAGACAGAAGTTAAAAATTCTCTGCTTGCTTCAGCCAGTTCTCTAACTATCCTAGAGTGCTTTCATAAATGCCAAAATTCTCCCTACGTAACACTCTCTGTATAAAAATCCTTTCTTCAGAGCACCCACTTCCTCATTATAGAGCACGTCCTGAATACATACTCCCTCTTTATTTCAAGCCATGTATTAACAGTCCCAGTAAGCTCCTAGTTAAATCAGGGTTCTCTTATCCTGGACAGTGTACAATAAACCAAAAAAACTAGCTGGGGCACTTAATATATTTAATATAGCTAATAAAAATTACCTCTACAGATTTTCTGCAATTTCCTACACACTTAGAAAGTCATTTCTATAAATTCAGAGCTTGATCCAAGGCCAGCCGAAGCCACTGACTCTTAACTTCTGGAGTTTGGGTTTTAGCTTCTTATGTAACACTTTATCACTAGTTAAAAGATAACAAACTGGTAGCAAGCCTATTGTGATACATGAGTTTGCAAATATTCTCAGTGCTGGATTTCTATAAAACACTGGCAAATAACATTTTGTGCATAGGAAAGCAGAATTGGACTTTGGGTGGTAGGAATTTAGATAAGTTTGTTTCCTTCTTCCCTAAAGTCCTTCTAAAAAGGTCACAGTGATAAAAATAGAGCTGCCTTCTTTTACAGGGATTTTGCTTGAGAGCTCAATTTATTCAGAAATCAAGACAGATTGATGCTGTTCCCTGGGAATGCAGATAGGCATATTTTAGACAATAAACCAGCAGCCCTTATCTGCTGAATTTTGTCTTTTCAATGTATCTATCCTATGCTAATTTTAGGTCTGTGTCCTCTATATCCTGCCATGTTTTGTTTTTCCTCCCATTCAGCTCTGATTTCCCATTACGGCATGTCCTTTTAGCACACATTTTGTACTTACAACGCATCTGTTCTCATTTGCTCCTGCAAGTGCCTAAACGATAGCTAATGCATCTGTAAGGACAAGTGCCGAACAGGTGCAAAACAAGATCACAAGTAATGAAAGGAGAGGAAGAAATCAGAGAATAATTTTTGCTCTGCCGGGATTTGCCTAATATATGTATAGCTATTACAAGGCAGTACAAACATCTCATTTTCACAGTTCTTAATCTTTTTTTAAAAAGAATCCTTCAGACTTAACATAGTGTAAGAAAATTTGGTGGGAGAAGATATTCATTCTCTATTGCTGATTTGACAGAGATTTCTTAGTATAGCTTGAGGAATGTACAGGGGTGTAGGAGACAGCTTTCTTTGTGTTAGTCAAAGAAAAAATGCAAAAAGTATGAATGTACATACATTATTTTAAAAAAGTTCTATGTTCATTTTTACACTGTCCAAAGCAGTTTTGTACATGACCCTTGAGTAAAACTTGTGCAGAGATATTAATTTCACACATACCATAAATTAATATGTCCTTTCTCACACTAACTGATGCAGACTAGTTAACTGAGTAATGCCTTTTACATTGTTTCAACAATATAAAAAGTCAATACAGAATCATTTTCTAATCAATGCTATGGCTTTATATTGCCATAAAGTGCCATATAAAGTATTCAGCCTCCAGGACAGGGAAGTTTTCAGGACTGTGGCTATAAGACTTTAGCCACTACAGTTGAGCATGGTGGGGAAAAAAATCTCTTTTTGTTCAGTAGCCAAAACACAGGTGAGAGGAAAGTGTGGGAAGTCAGTTCAAAGAGACACAATTGACTTTTTCTTGCTGAAAAGAAGTATCCAGAAAAATTCCATTCGAGTAGAACAGCCCTTTTGATTCAAAACATCCCATTTCATGCAATTCTGATAAGAAGCAATGGTAACTAAGAGATCAGCTCACAAAACAGAGAGAGGGACACCAATGCTTTCCTGCCCCGCAACCCGGAGAACAAACTGTTTGCATGACACCCTGTCATGCAAAATCAAAACAAAATACTCAGGGGTAGATTCAGTGAAGGTGTTCTGTGGCAGTCCAGTAACAGGACACACACGAGCAGTTTTTCTGCCCCCTCACATACAAAACTGTAATAGTCCCTTTTGCTGTTAAAATAACGTAGCATCTGGTGAAACGAGAGCAGGTCTGGGACTGTTTTAACTATGTTGGAAACCAGAGCCTGAGGAGCAAAGTTGCTCACAGCTCCTACCTACTTCTCTTCCTGCCCTTCGTTCATGAAACTGTTCCCATAGGGGAATGACCCACCTCAGGAGAGTTATTCCACAGTCATTACACCAGCGTGCAGGAGAGCAGAGCTAGACTGCTTATTTTAAATGGAAGTCAGTCAAAAGGTTTCTGAGGACTCCAAGCTCTTGCATCTTTTTTGTTAATGGAGGAAAAAAAGTAGGAGGGGAAAAAAAAGAAAAAGCTATGTGTAATGTTGCTTCTGGAAAAACAGAATTTTTATTAAGATCATACCCTGAGTTAAGTGTTTCCTTTTTTGACAGCAGTCACACTGCTGCTCTTGAAGGGCAAGAAGCTGAACTTTCAGCAAGTCAATTGGGAAATGCTTCAGAAAGAAAACTGGTGACAGCAACAATCTGAGAGATTAACCACGGTAAAGGATCCTCAAAGCACTGGCCTCCACGTATTTTTCAGCATAGCTGTGATCTTTCCTTAGCATTACTTAAAAACTGCCTTTACAGGAAGAAAAGCAGCAAAATGGCTTCAGTTTTGTTTATGTATTTCTTTGCCAGGTCCCAGAGCTTTAAAAGTGCATAGTTCCACAGCAAACATCATTTACCAATGGAGTTTTACTTCTTCAGAGAAAAATAAGTCTCTTTAAGACGAATAACAAACACCCCTCCTATTACTGAGTCTGAGAAGACAAAACAAACCCGAAACATGCAAGATGTTTTGCTTTTGCAATCTTTTCAGGGCCAGAAATGCTTCACATTTCCCTAGGATCATTGCTGAATGCCTAATTGTACAGAAATACCAAATTTTGTCTCAGCATTGAGAACAATAAAGTAGGAGCTAAAAAGTGACCAGAAGAATTAGCTGCAATTACATRAATTTTATTTGATTACCTAATGCTAAGCAAAATGTTCATGAGAAAAGAATAATAATCAGCTTCCCGTGGTCACATACACGTGATTGCACAAAATAACAGCTAAACTTCATAAAACAGAACCTGTTTGAAACCCATTTTCTTATTGCAAAAACAAAGGTGTTCCTGCTAGAAACAATAGCAACATTCTTGCTGCAGTTGAACTGGGCTCTAATGTTTCTGCTCTCATTAGGACATAGGGGAAAAAGCAGTGTGTAAAAATAATAATCCTCTGTGGAGAAAGCAAGTGTACTGAATTTCTTTTATAAAGCTGATCATAATTAAGAAGAACACAAGCCTGAAGGGCTTACAATTTCTCAAGTTTAAGAAAAGAAATGCAGGCCTATGTTTTTTAATGAGGCTTCCCTTCATAATTAATAGTATCTGCTTGTCAAAACACTTTGGATATATTCACCCCAGTGAAGAGTGATACCAAAAGCCCCTCCTGACACCTACTTTTGTTATAACCTGCCCTGCACCAGGGTGAATTTCACCTGCTAGCTGCCCTGGCTAAGGGCACCAGGGTCTGGAGTCGACCCCCCATACTGCGGGGAGTGCTGCTGCAGCACACCTGGTCTGAATGCTCAAAAAAAAAAACAAAGGGGGGGGAGCAATCTTTTACAAAAGTGAATATTCCTTTATGTATTTTTATCAAACATGCAAACTCTTGGGCTGTGTTCACAGCAATCCTGTAGTGTTCAGATTTACTCCTGATTAATGTGCTCTTCTGTATTCAGAGGTGGAACATGATGTTTCCCCATTTGGCTAAACTAAATCAGATATTATTCATTATTAACTGGTTTTCTGCACTTTTCTTTTGCTTATTTTTTATCTTATTTCACAGTAGTCTGCACCTTTTAAAGTATCTAAGTAATCTGCTGGGTAGAAATTAAAACAATTACTGATCTTTTATACAATATGCACTGAAGAACAGAAAAATTAAGATCAAATTTTCATTTCTCCTACCTATGTTTTTCCACAGCCCTTTCAGATATGCTGCCATCCCCAACGCTTTCTGAAATTAGCAGATCTTCTGAAAGATTATCACCTTTAAAAAAAATAAAATGAGTTACTAATTTGGGCATATTCTTTAGAATAACTCACATGCACTAGCCAGTTAGTTTCTTTTTTCTCTTTAAACACCTTTGTTTTGTTCAGATTTTTTTACTGGAGCCACTGCCCAAACATCCTCGTGGAAGTTGCTTCCTCAGCTACAAGGCACAAAGTGGCCATTTTGTTTCTGACACACCCTAACTCCTCCTACACTCAATATAATCTCTTAATTCCTGTCAGGTTTCCTTTCAAACTTTTTTGGTTTGTTTCTGATGAGTCACATCACCTTGACAGATTAAAAAAAAAAAAAAGTCACATATATAATTAAAATGATACCCTGGCGAATTAAGAATGTTTTAAAGCTAAATGTCACCCAGCAATTTATGAGTATATATAGAAAACAGACTCATGAGCCACCTGAAACATGGGTCTTAGCTAAAGCATCTAATCTCCCAACTGTGATTAAAAATACATAAAGGAGAGCTTCTTCTCCGCTTTGTTTCAGCGGAAGTCCCTCTAAGAGGGAGATTTCTTCACAAAACCTTTCCGCATTCCTTGATGTTGAAATGTGCAGTCTGTTTACTCTTACCCCTGTGTGACACTCTCATAGTTAAGATCGTTTCATGATGAAATGACCTGTACAGCCTTTATGAAGGGATTTAGCCCTTGCTTTTGCTACCTCTGTGATTCAAGACTAGAAAGGCTTACAAATGAAGAAAAGAAGAGTATATTGCTGACAGACTTTAACACTTTGCTATAATATACCCAAATGAGGTACAATTCATGGTCATTACTGTAGGAAACACTAGGTGAGAAAATTTTCTTCATGTTAATAGTTATGGCAGTCTTTCTTAATTAAATTTTCCAGTCTGGTCTCCACAGAAGGTTACTCAAGAGAATCACAAGGGTCCCTTCCTGCTTTAAAATCTACCCACTAGGTTTTCTTCAGCTGAACTCCCCAAGAAAATAGCTTGCTTGCGTGAGTATAATTTTGAGCACCAGAACCTGATAATTAGTGCTTTCCTTAGCTCATGAGTTTTTGTGTGGTCATTACTATAAATGTTTAAAAGTGGAAAGGTATAAACATCTTCCCTGTAGTCATTAAAACACAGTTTGTTTCCCTCAATTTTCCCCTATCTATTATTATTTTTGAAATCAGGAAAAGAGTGGTGTCTGTCAACAGATTGCTTCCATGCATGCTCATAACTTTTGTGGTCATTGGGAACGTGCTTTCAAGGAATTCACAGCAGAATGGCAGAATTTATAGAGCTGAAAGAATGTGTGGTTTAAATGAAGTTCAGCAGCTGAATATAGGACCAGGAAATGATTTTAGGAAAACCCTTGAAAGAAAGAGGGATCTCAACACATTGAAACCCTGGCGGCCATTTAAAGGTGCTTCAAACAATCTTGAGCCCTGTTCTTCAATGTGTTTTTCACTCCCCCATCAGTATTTTGGAATTTGTATTTGATACCAGCTGATGCAAGTCTGTTACCAGCTCCACCTGGCTTTGAATTGAGAAACCAAAGCCTGACAGCTTAGGAAATGTGGTTATGTGGAGCCAGGGGAACCGCACCAGGTCTGTCACCTGCAGCCCTTTCTGTATGGGGTGTTCAAGGTCAAAACAAGTTTGGGGGATTTTTGCGATAAAAATATTATAAAATGAAATTAAATGAAATTAAATTAAATATTGCTCGGCACTACTTAGAGGAATTTACTTCAATAGTTCAGCTGATGGAGAACTCAATTTTTCTTTAAACAATTACCTTAATTAAAAAAAAAAAACACCAAATTTTTGTAACCAGATGTGGTGTGAGAGAAAAGTAGAATATGCCTTTTTGGTGTTAGGCTGCCATTTCCAATTACTTTTAGCTCTCTTCAATGACATGTATTAAAAGAACTGATGTTTCCTACTCACCGAGGACTTGTGTTACGAACACCAGACAACTGGCAATGCAGTCAAAGACCTCCAGAGGATCATACAGCCCTGGTGAGTGAACTCTAATCACTGCTTATTACATCTTGGGCCTGCTCACAGTTAAAGTAAAATACAGTAAGTAGTACTTTAGACCCTTCCAGTACTACCAGTGTATCTGAGGCACCGCAGCATGCTAGCCGATGTCCTCAGATCGGGACCAGATCGAGCCAGAACAGCTCACCTTGTGCAGGAAGAGGGGTCGCCGCAGCTTCGGGTTTCCCCTGGCGAAAGTCTTCCTCTGGCTAAAGCTTCAGAGTTATCTCCACGTACCGCCAGGTACCACGATCCCCCTTTCCGAAAGCAGAAGAGGAGTCAGACCCATCCAAGGGTGAGTCAGACCGGTCGGAAGAGGACAGCCCTCAGCTCTCCAGCGTGGTGTGTTTCTGCTGTGGTGTGTCCCCAGGGTGCTGTGCTGCCCTGGCTGTGGTGCCAGGCTGACACCAGCGGCCAGAGCCTCACACGGCCCCGAGCGAGGGGCCCTGGGGAGGCTCCTGGCCCCCTCTCAGCCGCCGAGTAAGGAAAGCAAATTGCTATCTGCATTTTTCTGCAGAAGATGCATGGCTGCTGAGAACTTCCTCAGAGTGGTTATGGATGCAGCATGCTTTAGTGATTCACTCTGCTTTTCCTTTTGGGAAACTTGCGGAAAAATCTCCTTGCTATTCATTTCATCATGCTTTATATATGATGTGACACCACAGAGAACTTTATTAAAGAAAACACAGCATTGCAGAGTCAGACTTCAGAATATAGAAGTTTTCAGGTTGTCTCTGTACATACAAATCATTTCTATAAGGAGTTCAAAAAGTTAAATGGAGACACCCTTAAAAAAGGGTTTGCTAGAATCATCGTCRATGTTAAACCCAGGTAGTTAACATTGGGTTCCTAAATCCAGCCAGGCTCCTAAAAATTACATCACATTTTAAAAGTTCTGGATGCTCAGGACTTCTAAAAATCAGGGATTATTTAGGTGATTAAATGCTGGTTTAGAAGCCTATGATTAGACATTCAAGCCTGAAAATCTTGGCTTGTGATTAAAAACTATTCTAATATCATTATTACTCACAAGTGTTAAGTCCTTAAGATGGAGGTTTTAAGCAAGTTCATATTGCCTATTCCCGAACCAGCCTAAGCCCTGGGAAGCGGAAAGTGCAAATCAGTTTTGGACAGAGTTGTCTGTTCTTCATGTAGAGATACAGTGACAGGAAAATGAGTCAACAGAACAAAATCTGACAAAAGCAGGAGGAGAAAGAGAATGGAAGGAACAGAGGGAAAAGAAGAATGAGAGACTGTGGGGAAAAGCAGGAAGCGGAAGATATAGAGTGCAAGTTTATTGAGAGAGAAGTACATTGACTGCTCTGTCATTTGGCAGCTCTATGTGTGCAGCGTTTTCATCAGTAATAGAGGGCATAGACTGCCATTTCGAGTCTGATGCAGCACTCAGAAGTCTTTCCATTAACTTCAATGAGCTTTGGATTAAGCACTTAGGGTGAAAAAAAAAAAAGTTATGCTTAAACTGCAAGCCTCTTTGAAGAAAAGAGTTTAAATTGTGGAAGAAAGTTATAGTGAACTCAGGAAAACTCATAGCACTCACAAGCCCTCAGAATCCCTAGGATTTACGCTGTCTCCTCCAGACCCCACACTTAAAAAGGGAGAAAAGTAGCTTATCTGAGAATTTAAATGAGTTCAATAATGGCTCAGGCTGTGGAATGTGACAAGAGATGTATTACAAACAAGTCAGCAAAGCAGTTTATTCCCCTAAAAGTGTGCAGGGGATTAAAAAAATACAAGGGAATCCCTGATTGCTATTGTGCTTTGGGATTAAAGGAGTTCAAAAAGAAGCTGCTGCTTTTTCATTGTCTGTTGGAAACACAAAAATAAGTAAACAGGACTTTGAGGATAACAGAAATTTAAGAACTTTTTTTCTGAAAATTTTTTCCTTACTTTCTGTTTCTGCCTTTATCATTTGCCTTCCTTCTTAATGAAAACCAACAAAATAAAACCAGCCTTTTAATCTGGGCACTCTGGGGGCTTCTGAGATATTCAGCCATAGTCCATGACTGTGCCCCTTGGGCTCACTGCCTGAACAAAGACCCCCATTTCTAATGCGATTTTAAAGTTCATCTGCAATATTCTCTTATTTACCCATCACCAACCAGCCTTCTCAATCACTTCCCTAACCACACCCTCCTCCAGTGCTACAGTTTAATAGCTACTTTATTTTACCCTTAAACACATCAGCAACATGTGTCAGAAAAAATACACACACATTGCAGAAGAACTCCTAAGTCTTATTACAATCACAAACAAAGTGTTTTTAAGAACATAAGCAAGTAGTTCGCAGTGACCATCAGCAAGAGGGCATGGCACAGCATGGACCTTTGCACTGTGTCACATTGCCACATTGGTCCGTGCCTTTTTCAGCCAAGGTCAGGTTTGACACTGAGCAGAATTATGCTGTTCTCTTCTGCAGAGCCATTCTTAAACTTGAACGCTCTTTAGGTTTTTTTTAGCAATGCATACAGGCATTGCAGTTCCTCTTTCCTGCATCCCTCAGCCCCTGCACAATTTCCTATTCTCAGGGTATCTCCTGGCTCTTACAACGTGCTCCCATGAGCTTACTGATGTCCAGCATTCACAATATTTTCTTCATTCAGAGAACAGATAGTTTTGTTATCCCTGAGCTCCAGGGTCCACAAGAACCATTTTTTTTATCACTCTATTTTTTTGTTCCTTGATTTCTGCTGGGAATTTTCAACTAACTGCCTCAACATCCATACAGTGAGTGCATAGATGATTACTCCCTTAGGCAGCAGCTATTCCATTGTTCAGAAGTGCTCTTGTTTAATTGGAAAATTATTCTGGTTAATGACTCCCAACTACTCCTTGTCTGGACTATCTCCTTGGCTGGAAAGGCAGATTTCCTATTTACTGAAGCCCGTTGTCATATTGAAGTTGTATTAAACACAACCAGCATTAATAAATTTCTCAAGAATTTTAACTGTGCCAGAATCATTTCAGAAAATACCACAGTTTTTATATGGCCCCCTATTATTAGCTGTAAGACAGGCACGTTCATTTGCAAAATTAGTCTAGAAGAGTGAAGCTAAAGTTATACTATAACAAAGAGGGGGAAAAAAAACCCTCTTAAAATTAGATTTTGCTTAGCAAATACTTTGGCTGTTAACAGTTTCTTCTTCTGTTCAAAACCCATGCAGTTAATTCACAGCTGCTCCTGCTATCTTTAGAATGGTATTACTCATCAGGAGGGCTGTGGACACATGCAATAGGACAAGACAAAGTAAATGACCTTCAATATTTGTCCTCTCAGAGGGTCTCATGGTAAAAACTGTTAGCAGATGTTAGTGACTTAAGAGCCCCAAGATCTTTAACATTAACCAGTTATTCATGTTCTATCTTCTTTCATGTTCCAAGTAATTTCAAGTCAGGCATTGCTTTCCAAAATATATATATCTAAATGGGCACACATTACTCACAACATGTCTGCAAGTCTTACTCTAATTCGAATACTATCTCTGTTAGTAATCCCTTGGAGCACACAATTTCAAGTGCAATTCTGGGTTAAAATGGATAGAGCTAGTTTTTGAATCACGTTCTCTTGCAGCCTATAGATGAAAATGCCTTGCRGATAAGTTTATGTAAGGTAAATATTTGAGAAAAGTTGTGTATTCAGTTCAAGAAATTAAATATGAAGGACACATTCCATTAATAGTTCTGCCCAAAGGAACACCTTCAGCTCATACATATGCCTTTGCATCAGCCGCTTCTAGGATTACACCCATGGAATATTGCAGGTGACAGAATTATTTATTCTTCTGCAAAGATTCCCAGTAAGCCACCCCTGAAGCCAGCCCACCCCACCTTTCAGAGTCAAACTTGGATTGCATGAGAAACCTGGGTCATTAATGAAAGTTGAAGACAAACAAAGAGAATTACAGAAGCGCAGTGCTGAAAGGGCCTCAGGATTTCACCTCATCCACCCGAATCTTTCAAGGCAGAATCTACTTTGTCTCTGTCATTCCTGACAGATGTTTTTCCAATCTCTTCTTAAAGAACTCAACTGACCACAGCCTTCCTAGGCAGTGTCTATCACTGATAATGCTAAGGGATCTTTGCTACCACATACCTCTTGATATCTAACTTGAATCTTCTTTGCTGCATTTAAACTCATTGCTTTGTGCCCTACTTTGGCTTCTGCATTAATTCCAATTAGTGCACACTCCTTTTCTGAAACCCAGCACTCAAAACTAGTTCTGTACTTCAGCTGAAGCCTTATAGGTGTTAAGTAATGTAAGATTACTTTATTATGTGCTCTGGTTTATATTTCATGATATGATGTTTGCCTTTTAAACAACAGCGTGAAACTGCTTAAGCTTATGATGCGCTATGATCCCCTCAGATCCACTTTAAAGGAAGAGTCACCTAGTTAATTGTCTTCCATCCTGCATTTGCTTACTGTTCCTCCTCAGATGCTGTACTTTGTATTTGCCCATATTGTTCTCTCGGATCATATCTTCATGTCATTTGCAAATGTAGTGAGCATAGTTTCCATTCCAACATTCAGGTCATTAATAAAAATATCGAATAAAACTATCAGTATGAAAGAACTAGTAGGAGAACCTTGCATAACCCCACTTGACATATCATTCAATTTTGACTCTTAATTGCTGTTAACCAGTACTTAGCCAATTGGCTTTTGCATCTTCCTTTTAAGAATGTCATGACTGTGTTTCCTGTATAGCTTATGGGAAGCTCATGTGAAAGAATGAAAAAAAGTGTTACTAAAGTCAAAATAAATGACCGCAGTGATTTCTCTCCTATCCACACAGCCTGCCATCCTGTCCAGAAGGAAATTAGATTAGGCTGACGGCACTTATTCCTAGGTTTAAAAAAAATATATAAAATTGGCTGCTATCTGCATGTCACTTCCTCCTTAATTTCCAGGTAGCTACAAACAGTTTACTTGCTTCTCTCTTCCAGAACATTTCAGGAAGTTACGGTGTTAATTGTATTAGTCACAGCTGACTTTTTTTAGTGAAGATGATTGCTAGGAAAAAAAAGGCAAAAATACCTTAATGCTCAAGTTCACCTACAGATAATTTCCTCCCTATTGAGTAGTAGGCCTTGATTTTCCTTTTTACCATTTATAGATCAAATTAAAGAATTTAAAAGTATTAAATTATCATAGCAAGTCAATAATAACATGAATTCTTGTTTTCTGATGCAGTTTCTTGATGGTTGCACCTCATCCTGTGTGTTGGCTTTTTTTTGGTGTTGTGGCTACATGTTCCTGCTACTCTTTTATTTTCATCTCTAGTAAGTTATCTAGCATCTGCAGTCTTTAGAATTCCTTCCTGTGGGTGGGGTCAATGGGGATTTTACAGTTTAACCAAGTTAATCTCCTATACCACTTCTTATCTCTCTTCATTGGGTTAATTTGCTCTTATGACCTCAGTATTTTTTCCTTTAAGCTTTGTTTATTCCTTAATCCTTGTTCTCATGAGATAATATCTAGCAGTTCTCTCTCTGCATTGAAGTCTCCCTAAATTTTACATAATTTTTTCCCTCTCTCAGGGTTGTAATAGATACAATTATYACATGCGCTACGTTACCTATTTACCAGTTTCACTGATTAGTTAGAATTTAATAGAAACTCTCTCCTGTGGCTTTCTCTACCCTTCTGTGCCAAAAAATTGTCACCAGCGTATTCCAAAAACTTGCTGAACAACACGAGTTCTGCTGTACTCTTCCTTAGCAGAAATGTAGGTAGTCACTACTGCTTTGCTCGAGTCCCGCCATTCAGATGAATTTCTTGTCTCTCACAGAAAACCTCCCCTGCCCAGCCTTCCTGTTTTGGTGATCTATATAACACCTCTACAGTGATARCTCCCCTATCCTTCTCCTCTTTTGTCATTACTCAGGGACTTGCACAGGTCTTCCATCATCCAAATACTGGATTTCAGATCAAGTGCATATATCCTTTAGAGACAAAGGAATGCCCACTCACTCTTTGCCTTTCTGGAAAATTTCTATTCTTTCAATATCAATATTTCATTCATATTAATTGTCTTGCCAAGACCCTTGTTTATTCCCCGTGTATTGTGTATTTGCATACAGAAGTATACATAAGTGTGTAGTCTGGCCTGCTATTTCCTATACATCTTTCTTAGGACCTTACTCTATCCTAACTTCCTCCCACTCTAGAAATCTTGARGTCTTTAACCAAATTTCTCTGTTTATGCTTACCTGTGGATTTTTGTCACTCACACTGTTTCTTCCCCTTTATCACTGTTCAAAGCCTTCCTTACTGTCATTAAGTTCCTTTACAGAAAATACTCTTTTCTATTTTCAGAGATATTTGTCTCAGTCGTTGCTATCGAACCGTAATATAATAATAATAATAAAAAAAGATGTTTATTTCCTCACACAAGTTCTTAGATTAGTAACATCCATTAAAATAATGCGATTACTAATTTAGGAAGGATAACACAAAACCA
>NW_020449829.1:0-1320 GCF_003343035.1 Apteryx rowi | reverse complement strand
AGGGAGGCAAGAAGAGAGACAGAGAGGCATTCTGGAAAGCCTTCACCTTACCTAGCTGGGCATGCCACCTCCAGACAGTGACACCACAGGGCATTCGCTCTTAGCCCCTTTGTCAGGCAGCATGGAATGGGCCCATAACAGGAGAGATGCTCCACTTCTCTGCC
The DNA here is from genome assembly GCF_003343035.1 of Apteryx rowi. Lineage (NCBI taxonomy): Eukaryota > Metazoa > Chordata > Aves > Apterygiformes > Apterygidae > Apteryx > Apteryx rowi. Next base: position 1,156 of record NW_020449829.1, on the reverse strand, counting down.
AGAGGTCTGGCTGCAGGGGAGGTGGCTCATGCCCTGCAGTTCCCTCTCATTCCCTGCCCATCYCTGCTGCCTGRARCTSTCCCTGCTGCCAGCWMTTYCTCTGTCACAACATCTTCTCCCAGTCAATTTTCACACCTGCTGGGTGCTTAGTTCTGCCCTGCAGAAACCTCCCACATCAGGGCACTCTCTACGGGCATCTCTGTGCATGCACGTCCTAAAGAACAGGTCACATAAACTTCTATGAGGCCACAAAGGTGATGTCGATGCTGTCTGTAGGCTAAGGTGGGGATGAAGCAGCTTCCTGAGGTTTCTCACTGACCTATTAATCTCTCAGAGTGAAGGTTTAGGAGTTCCACTTCCTTCACAAAACAAAAAAAATTGTTCCTTCATTCTCCCTGCCAAAATTAGGAAATGGAAAGTGCAGACACCTGAAGGAAAGCTCCTTCCCTTTCAAGWAGCCCTTGTCTTGATCTCCTCTTGAAAAGACCGCTTGCACATCTGCTGCASATGAGCTAGAGCTGTGAGCAGCCCTGACCCACGCAGCACCCTCTCAGCAGGACAATGAAGATGCCCTGCTGGGGATTGCTCTTCTCACCCAGAGTTTCTCCCCATAGTGCTGTGGGGAGCTCCCTGGGCAGGCTGAGTGCTGAGCCTCGCAGGCAGCACAGTCACTGCCCCAGGCACACAGCACCCTGGGGTGCAGAGWCACTGCTCTGAATCACAGACCTGCACAGACCTGTGTGTCCTCCCTGGCTTCACACCCTGCAGCCACCCCTGGCAGAATGGAGCTGCACGCCCTGTCCCTGTGATGCTGTGGCAGAGGATCCCTGCTCTGAAGCATCTCCTCCTCTGACTACACATTGGACGTGCCGGGAGAGCGATCCTTAAAAAGCCTGTTAGTTATGGGATGGGCTGGTTTTAGAAGACCCCTCCAGGAACCTAAGTAGCATGTTTCTGCAGCCGGAGACTTACAGTATCAAGGGCTGTGAAGATTTCCCCCACAAGGAGCTCTCCTCTCTCCTYCCACTCCACACTGCCTTGCACTTCTCTCTGYCWTGTCACCTCTCATGTCAGCAACAGCAAGCAGTGCCCGCAGCGCTGCTGGTCTTTGCAGAGGAGCTGCTCCTGCACACAGCTGTCTCTGGGCAGTGCTGCC
>NW_020449828.1:0-1391 GCF_003343035.1 Apteryx rowi | reverse complement strand
AAGTCCCTACTGTATGCAGGTAGTCTGCCTGGAAAAGAACATCAAATTTTTCCTACAAGTCCATGAGGGATATCCCAGCCCATGTTAACCTGGGCATTAATCAAACTGGGAAGCTTACAGTTTGCTAGTGAGTGGACCCTTCCTTTCTTCTTTTCAAGGCCAATAGTGACACCAGTGTCCTGAGAGCACAGATAAATGCTTTTTTATAGTAAATTAGTCATAAATCTTTCYGAAAAGTAAATAGGAAAACTGGATATGGAACTTGCTTCAGAAAGTCTTTTCATCAAGGATGACAAAGGACAACTAGACACYAACTACTGTGCTTGGGCAGCAACAGGTTCAATAGTCTGCTTAAACTACTAAAAGTATGGCACTAAACTAGCTCATTCTGCATTGGGTGGCAGAGTTGGTGGAGGCGTCATACTCCGAAGATAATATTTGGCAAATCCTGGTTTTGAATTGCAAATAATGACCTGTGAAATTTGCTTATGCCTATTTGCCCTTCATCAAAAAGTTAATCATTTTCCCTAAAACATTATTTTAGAAATTCATACTACACCAAAATGAAAATCTGAACTGTGAGCCAGTCRTTTTAACTCMTCTCTTGAAGAGAAGTCCTTTGAGTATTTGAGTATTTGTTGCTTTTAATATGACTTTCAAATATATGAAAAGTAAAACTGAATGAGGAAGAYACTTTTATATTATTTTGCCATTATACACAGCTTTCTGCTACTGGCAGTCATTCGAACTCATTCTCTTGGTGGCTTCTGTGCCTGATTGCTGTGCCCARGAGGTCCTTYATCCCGTCTCCATGAGTGCAGCAAGCTTTCAGCCTGCTGCTTGCAAAYCAYGCAGCTATCGCTTCATTTGTGCTTTGCAGTGACTCACTGGATGGACCAGGTTAATTTTATTAGTGTGAGCTTGCACTGGGTCCATAAGTTGCTGTTGCAAAAGCAAGRTGAATRTATCTGTGCAGACCTGTAAATTGGATCCTAGCACATGTTTTGGAGGCCCAACTACTTGCAGCATTAGTTTAGATCTGTGGAAAGCAAGGGTTCTGCGGACAGTTCATAACAAGCACATCTGCATTTAGGTGCTGAAGTGTGAATGTAGACATCTGACCTGAGGGTCCCCATTTGAAATCACACTTTTGACACCCGTGAGGAAGAAAAGCAAGGACTCACCTTTCACTCAGGGTACATTTATGCTTTGGGAGCTAGTCCTTGATCTCAAGGCTGCTTTAGCTATGCTGCTTATAAACACTAAAACCATCAAGTTTTCACTACATCTGCACAATCAGTAGTAATCACAGAGAAGATGTGCCATTAAGATTTCTTATAACTGAAAAGTACAGGTATAAACTAGCTGATATTACGAGCTTAAGAGTTTTT
>NW_020449827.1:0-1332 GCF_003343035.1 Apteryx rowi | reverse complement strand
TAGCCTTTGGGTGCTTTCTTTTCATTGTGCTGTCCTATGTGCAGATCTTCACTGCTGTGCTGAGGATGCCCTCTGAGCAGGGCCSGCGCAAAGCCTTTTCTACGTGCCTCCCTCACCTGGCCGTGGTCTCCCTGTTTGCCAGCACTGACCTGTTTGCCTACCTGAAACTCCCCTCCCTCTCCTCCCCAACTCTGGATTTGGTGGTGTCTGTTCTGTACTCGGTGGTGCCTCCAACTCTGAACCCTCTCATCTACAGCATGAGGAACAAGGAGCTCAAAGAAGCCCTGAGGAAAGTGGCTTCATGGACATTTTTCAGCAGTGGTAACATTGCCATTGCTCTCCACAAATGACTCCCCCTGTGTCCCGTACCAGGACTGAGCTTTTTTTGTTCACTTTATTTTTAATATTACTACTATTTCTGTTGTTATTATTATTTGTCACTATGTTGCTACACCAATGGTTGGATTCATTCCACCTTCACTGAGACTGCTCTGTCTCACCTGGTGCCCATATAAAGTTGTGTCCAACACTGGGTCAGAGCTGACTTCCTCACAGTATCTTTGTAATAAAATAGGTTCTTGCAGGTGCAGTGCTGAAGGCTGGGCTCTTCCTCCAAAGCTCCTGTCCCTTATGTCATGTCCCCAGCACGTCCTTGAGACAATCTCCCCCACCCCACATGCTGGTCCTTACACCAAAAGTCACCCCCAGACAAGGCTCCATGGCCAGCTGGCGGACTGCACATTCATCTGTGAGTCCTGGTAGGACGAGGCCTCTGCTGGGTCCTCTGCAGGGCTGGCAGGGAGCATGCAGAGGAGGTCCTGGGGCCATCTGCTGGGCCTGTAGACCATCCTCCTCCCGTGGGGGCCCTCAAGCAGGGTGCCTCAAYGCAAAGATGCAGCCCAGCTTTTTGCTGCATGACCAGAGAGGAGAAGCTGTCCCAGGAAACTCTTCACACACCCAGTCTCTTGTATCAGTCATTTCCAGCACTGGCCATTCCCCATGCTCCTGGTGAGGGGTGATCTCTGAATGTGACCAGTTCCGTCTGCCTGCTGGTATCAGCACATGTATGGAGGGAATGGCAACGCTGCCTGGCCTCTTTGTGCACTCCAGACCTCAGCAGACCCCCAGAATGTTGGGGCCCTTGCGGTACTTCAGAACAACAATCTATATGAAATATAGATTGTTGGAACTACACTGTTTAGGATTAGTTGCTTAGCACAACTTGCTTAGCATGAGTAGCTAAATTTGCTGAAGCCTTAGGCCTCAGACTGTAGCCGCTGCTATGTGCTTTGAAGTAGTTTACCAAGGACACTGGTGCAGCTGGGAGTGATA
>NW_020449826.1:0-1333 GCF_003343035.1 Apteryx rowi | reverse complement strand
GGCCAGTGACAGAGCCATGGCTGTGAAGGTGACTGTGAGGTCATGTCTTTCTGAGTGCCTGCTAGGCCAGCAGCAGGCAGTTAGGCATGTGGTGGGGGTATGGACTTGTGAGGTCACCTCTATCTGAGCAGCTGATAGGTGAGGAGAAGACACATGGCTTGGATGTTGGTGGTGAGGTCACTTCTGGGTTTGTTGCGTGTGCTCAGAGGAGGGATTGACCCCTGCAGAGCTCTACAGCAATACAGAAATGGAAGTAATTAAACAAGCAGAAGTCGATGTTCCCCATCATCTGGCACAAATTTGATTCCACTCCGTCATCATGAGTTAGTACTGCTACATTTCAAATGCAGATGATGTTCTGTGGTGAACATGGACGTGGAGTTGGACTCTCCACTTCTTGCTAAGCAGAAGCTTGCAGTCTCCTCCCAGTCAGCTAGGGAGTCCAAGTAGACTTTTGAGGCTGCTAAATTAATCTAGTGCTGGTGTGAGCAGTGGTGTTAGTAATCTCTTATTGCCAGGGTGTGTGTGCTTTAGAAATTGCCCCTGTCAAAGGAGCAGGGAGCTTGTGAGATTTTCCTGCAAGGTCTGAATGCTGTCTCTGTCTTTGAGGTGTCCAGCTGCTGTGGTGACACATTTGGAACTGTAACACTTCAGGGGTCTCTGATTTTGTGTCCACGTATGCAGTCACTGGAGAATGGGTGCAAAGGCTGTTGGAGGAGGCAGAAGGAATGTCACCCCCCAAAAAGGTATGGGCCACGTTTTCCAAGGGATTTCTTTTTCAGAGAAGTTGAGGCACAAGCGAGAAGCAAGAGCTGGCCTGATCAGCCCTTCTGAGAGCACTTGTCCTCTGCTTCCTGGAGGTGGGAAGTGAGCAGGCCCCAGGCTGTGAGTGGATGTTCAGAGGAAGTGTGTGTTGCAAGGCCTTGGAGGACTGGAAGGGAATGGAAGGGCTGGAGAGTTGGGCTTTCTGTGTGTTGGGGTGCTTGGGGGTGCCCTGTCTGCTGCCCTGTGTGGTGCTGTGCCCTGTGTGTCACTGATGCAGAGGTACATGTTGGCTGCCAACCCTCTGTGAGGTGCAGGGGTAGAGGTGTGTCACAGTGCGAGATGCCCTGTGGTGGAGCCAGGTGGTGGCCCCAGTGTTTTGCTGCTCAGCGTGGGAGGAGGTGKCTGGAGAGAGCAGTGCTCTGCTCCCAGAGCCCAGCCCGCCATCACGGTGTCCTTCTGGGAGACCTGGGTGAGGACTGCTGGTGACCGTGTTCCCTCCTTGGAGCATCCTGGTGCGAGCCAGGGCTGCTCACAGTTTGGTGGTTTCTGTCAGCTGAGGTCCAGGCTT
>NW_020449825.1:0-1334 GCF_003343035.1 Apteryx rowi | reverse complement strand
TCAGGTGTCCAACTCAGCTGAGCACCTTTTGCACTGTGTCCCTGATCTGGTTGAGGCCTGCAGGTTCTGAAGCTCCTGCCTGATCAGCTCRGGCACAGCCTGGGCATTAGCTCACTCGTGGACTCTTCTTTGCAAGTGAAGCCCCTCTGAGATGAAATCGCAAGTGTGGATCTGAGGCTGATTTGAACAAAGGTCCCCTGTTGGCAGTAAGGTGTGGATAAAAGGAAGTGAGGGTCAGTTCCTTCTAGCACAGTCCAGGACTGTTCCAGCAGGTCTTGCACAGTTCAGCTCCCCCACCCATCATCCAACTGTACATTGAAGCCTGCAGTATGACTCCTTCTTGGTATCACACTATAAAAAATAAAACATTTCTGTCTGGTACTAATACATCATGAGATACTTTGGGAAGGTTGGTCTGCCAAAGGAAGCCTCCAGATAATATTCATGGTGTATCTGGCTTACAGGGGCAGCACGCTGGGGTCAGAGGAGACCAAGGCGAGGAGCTGTGCACAGCTTGGTAGTACGTCTGTTCTAGAGGGCTAGTCCTGATCATGGTGGCTGAGGTTCAGCTGAGGTTCAGGTTGGCTCAGGGTTCCTGAGGAACTTGGTGTGAATTCAGTGTTGATCCTGRTGGGRACTTAAAASCTTTCAGGCCCAGGAGGAAACCTCACACTACTCAGAAGGGCTGGCTTTGGAGAGACTGTGTCTGGTGCTAACCACATGCAGAAAAGGTATTCCTGCCTGCAAGAATTGCAGTGCCTATCACCAGCGATGACAGAATCACCGAATCATTCATGTTGGAGGGGACCTTGAGAGGTCTCGAGTCCAACCTCCTGCTCAAATCAGGATCAACACCAAATTCACACCAATTTCCTCAGGGCCTTGTGCAACTGCGTCCTGCAAGCCTCCAAGAAGAGAGAGTCCATAACCTCTCTGGACCCCACTTCAAATGCTTTGTTATCCTCTTTGATTTTTCTCCCTTATAGCTAATTTTAACTGCACTTGTGTCACCTTATAGCCATTGCCTCTGATTCTCCTGCCATGAGTCACTGCAAAAAACGGGTTCTTTATTGGTGGTAACCTTGTAGTGGGAAGCTGCTGTGAGTGTCCCGCAAAGCCTTTCCCTTCTCTGTGCTGAACAAGGCCCATTCCCTCAGCCTCTCCTCACCGGGCAAGTGCTCCAGCTCCCAACCACCTTGGGGCCTGCCACTGAACTCACGCCAAGTGACAAACAGCGTTCTTCTACAGGGGGCCCGACTGGATACAGTCTCTGTCCCTTCAACTGTCACCAGGTGTTTGTGTGTGAGCAACTGACTCCCACTCTCCATCTCCAG
>NW_020449824.1:0-1393 GCF_003343035.1 Apteryx rowi | reverse complement strand
GTTGCTGCCCCTCTGCTTAGCAATCCTGCCCTCCAGCATGTCAACCACCCACCCCAATTTGGTATCCTCCATGAACTGGCTGAGAGCGCACTCCCTCCCACCATCTAAATTATTCATAAAGAGAAACAGCATTGGCTCCAGTATTGACCTCGGAAGAACATCACTGCTAACCATTAGTCACTTGGACTTTGTACCACTGTTCTTCAAGCTTTCAGTCAGGTGGCTTCCAGCTCATTTCCCACACACTCCATTGCTTACTCCCCCATCACACATCTCCCCAGTCTGGCTACAAAGATGTTATGGAAGACCATGTCAAAGGCCTTCCTAAATTTGAGGTGTACAACATGCACTGCACTCCCTTTGTCCACACAGCCAGTCATCCTGTCACAGAAGGCACTCAGATTGGTGGGGCACAATCTGCTTCCCAGGGACTGAGGTGACGCTGACCAGTCCATCACTCCCCAGAGCCTCTTACCTGTCCTTGAAGATGGATGTAATGTTTGGCAGGAGAGGTGAGCAGGACTGGGGTCTGTATAGTGGCTACGTGGCTGTGCCACCCCCTGCTGCATCCCTGGTCCCTGCAGTATGGGGAGGAGGGACAGGAGATGGGACAGCGCAGGGGGTGGCGGCAGTTTGGCAGGGGGAGGTTGGCGGGAGCAGGTGCAGGGGCGAGTGGTGGCTGCAGCGAGGGATCGTGGACAGTGTTTCAGCAGAGCAGTGGCTATTGCATTCACCTCACGTGCAAAACTCCCACCCTGACCCCAGGCAGAAACAGACCATTTCCCTGGTGCCCGTGCCACCCTCCCAGCAGGATGGGGACATATGAGGAGGGCCCTCTGCCTGTCATGGTGCTCAGGGCAGCTCCCCGCAGCTGGCACAGCTTTGCCTGAGGGACTTCTTGGTCCTTGGCCTCTGCTCCAGCACGGCTGGAGCAAGGACAAGAGCTCATCAGGCAGGGCTGGGAGAGCTCCTCTGGGGGTTTCTCTTTTGCAGTGGAGAGGTGAGAAGCATTGTGGCTGCCATCTGCACCCCATCCCTGCACCTGTGCAGCCCTGCTGCCCTCAACATGCCCCAGTGGCCCCACTGTACAGGCACCATACAGGGCAGGGTGCATTCAGGGGTAGAGAAATGCCCCCCGGCACAGTTCCCACAACAGCCTTTGGTGCCCTGTGCCACCACTGCCCTCCTGCTTTGGCAGCCTCCTACAGGACCCAGACCTTGCCCAGCCCCGGCCGTGTCCCATGCAGGGGTTAGCACACAGCTGTCCCCAGGGTCTGGGCCAGGAGAGAGGCTGGGTAGGGCTGGCCATTCCCCTCCATACAGGCACTGAGCCCAGCAGGATGGAGCTGGCCACACAGCAAAACTCTCCCATAAACCTGGGGTGTGCAGCCAG
>NW_020449823.1:0-1394 GCF_003343035.1 Apteryx rowi | reverse complement strand
CCACCACCTATGGGTGCTGCAAGGCATGGACACACCACCCATGGGTGCTGCAAGGCATGGATCCACCAGCTATGGGTGCTCCGTGGGAGGGACCTGCCACCTATGGGTGCTGCAAGTCGTGGATGGACCACCTGTGGGTGCTACAAGCCATTGACCAGCCAGCTATGGGTGCTGCAAGTCATGGACCCACCACCTATGGGTGCTGCGAGGCATGGATCCACCAGCTATGGGTGCTGCATGGGAGAGACCCACCTCCTATGGGTGCTCCATGGGAGGGACCCGCCACCCATGGGTGCTGTGAGGCATGGACCCACCAGCTATGGGTGTTGCAAGGCATGGACCCACTCATATGGGTGCTCCATGGGATGGAGCCACCACCTATGGGTGCTGCGAGGCATGCACCCACCACCCATGGGTGCTGCAAGCCATCAACCTGCCACCCATGGGTGTCTTATGGGATAGATCCACTACCTGTGGGTGCTACAAGGCATGGACCCACCAGCTATGGGTGCTGCAAGTCATGGATGGACCATCTATGGGTGCTGCGAGGCATGGACAGACCACCCATGGGTGCTGCAAGCCATCAACCTGCCACCCATGGGTGTCTTATGGGATGGACCCACCGCCTATGGGTGCTGCATGGGGTGGATCCACCAGCTATGGGTGCTGCAAGTCATGGACTGACCACCTCTGGGTGCTGCATGGGGTGGATCGACCACCTATGGGTGCTGCAAGGCATCAACCTGCCACCCACGGGTGCCTCATGGGATGGACCCACCACCCATGGGTGCTGCAAGCCATGAACCCACCACCTATGGGTGCTGCAACACATGGACCCACCACCCCTGGGTGCCTCATGGGATGGACTGACCACCCATGGGTGCTGCAAGTCATGGACCCATCACCTATGGGTGCTGCAAGCCATGGACTGACCATCTAGGGGTGCTGCAAGCCATGGACCCACCACCCATGGGTGCTGCAACCCATGAACCCACTACCCACAAGTGCCTCAAGCCATGGACTGACCACCCATGGGTGCTGCATGGGATGGACCTGCCACCCATGGGTGCTGCAATGCATGGACCCACCACCCCTGGGTGCCTCATGGGATGGACCAACCACCTATGGGTGCTGCAAGGCATGGACCGACCATCTAGGGGTGCTACAACCCATGGACCCGCCACCCACAAGTGCCTCAAGCCATGGACTGACCATCTAGGGGTGCTGCATGGGATGGACCCACCACCCATGGGTGCTGCAAGCCATGAACCCCCCACCCACGGGTGCTCCATCACATGGATCCTTCCCATGTGGGTGCTACGCCCAACGGACACCCAACCCATGGACCCATCATCACCTGTGGGTGCTGCATGGGATGGACCCCCCCCACCACC
>NW_020449822.1:0-1301 GCF_003343035.1 Apteryx rowi | reverse complement strand
CCCAGACCCCACCCCAGACCCATAGCGCCCACGCCAGACCCCCAGCACCCGCGTGGGCGCCCGGCCCCACGGCGCGGGCCGTGGCCCCACCTGGGTGTTCTGGGTGGGGATCTGGAGGAGCAGGGCCAGGTCGGCCCAGTCGAAGGTGTCGTCGAGGGCCAGCAGGGCCCCGTGCACCCCGCTCTCGCCCAGGTTGCGGGCGAACTCCTTGAGGCCCACGCTCTGCACCCACGCCGTCACCCGCTCGTTGGACCACACCACCACGTCTGGGGGGGCGGCAAGGGGGGGGGTCACTGCCCCGCGGCGCCCCACGGCGCCCCGCGGCGCGCCCACCACGCGCCCACGCGATGCAACCTCAATGCACCCGCGTTGCACCCACGTTGCACCCGCTCGTTGGAGCTCACCACCACGTCCAAGCAGAGGGCGTCACTGCCCCACAGCGCCCCACGGCGCCCCACAGCGCATCCATGCACCCTGAGCTGCACCCACGCGATGCAACCGCGATGCACCCACGTTGCACCCACATTGCACCCGCGTTGCACCCGCTCGTTGGAGCCCAACACCACGTCCAAGGGGAGGGTGTCACTGCCCCACGGCGCGCCCACCACGCACCCATGCAATGCAACCTCAATGCACCCACGTTGCACCCGCATTGCACCCGCTCGTTGGAGCCCAACACCACGTCCAAGGGGAGGGCGTCATTGCCCCACGGCGCCCCATGGCGCACCTGTGCACCCTGAGCTGCACCCACGCGATGCAACCGCGTTGCACCCGCTCATTGGAGCTCACCACCATGTCCAAGGAGAGGGCGTCACTGCCCCACAGCGCCCCACGGCGCCCCACGGCGCGCCCATGCACCCTGAGCTGCACCCACGCAGTGCAACCGCGTTGCACCCGCTTGTTGGAGCTCACCACCACGTCCAAGGGGAGGGCGTCACTGCCCCACGGCGCCCCACGGCGCGCCCACCACGCGCCCACCACGCGTCCACGCGATGCAACCGCGATGCACCCGCGTTGCACCCACATTGCACCCGCGTTGCACCCACTCGTTGGAGCTCACCACCACGTCCAAGGAGAAGGGCGTCACTGTCCCATGGCGCCCCACGGCGCCCCACGGCGCGCCCACCACGCGTCCACGCGATGCAACCGCGATGCACCCACATTGCACCCATATTGCACCCGCGTTGCACCCCACGTTGCACCCGCTTGTTGGAGCTCACCACCACGTCCAAGGAGAAGGGCGTCACTGCCCCACGGCGCCCCACGGCGCACCCACACCACCCCACACCACCCACGCACCC
>NW_020449821.1:0-1341 GCF_003343035.1 Apteryx rowi | reverse complement strand
GAATTGAAGAGGTACAGTGGTCTGCTTGCTTTTGAGGCAGTGAAAAGACACAGCTGTTTGGTATTTTGTGAGGCAGTGAGCACATGCAGCAGTTAGCTTGCAAGGCAGTGAAGAGATGCAGCGGTGTGCTTGTTCGGGAGGAGGCGAAGAGGTGCTGCAGTTTGCTTGTTYGCGAAGCGGTGAAGAGATGCAGCAGACTGGTTGTTCACAACGCATCGAATAGATGCAGTGGACTGCTTGTTCGCGAGGTGGCGAAGAAGTGCAGCAGTTGCTTATTTTGTAGGCATCGAACAGATGCAGTGGTTTGCTTGTTCACAAGGAGGCGAACAGACGCAGTCGTTGGTTAGCTTGCAAGGCAGTGAACAGACGCAGCGGTTAGTTAGTTCGCGAGGCAGCGAAGAGATGCAGCACTTTGCTTGTCCACGAGGCAGCGTAGTGGCATCGTGGTTTGTTTTCTCACATGGAAGCGAAGAGATGCAGCACTTTGCTAGTTTGCGAGGTGGCAAACAGATGCAGCGGTTAGTTAGTTTGCGAGGCAGCAAACAGACACAGTGGTTTGCTTGTTTGCGAGGCTGTGAAAACATGCAGCAGTTAGTTTGTGAGGCAGCGAACAGATGCAGTGGTTAGTTTTCAAGGCAGCGAAGAGATGCAGCGGTTTGCTTGTTCGCGAGGTGGCATAGCGGTGCCTCAGTTTGTTTTACCACGTGGAAGTGAAGAGACACAGCAGCTTGCTTGTTCACGAGGAGGGGAAGAGATGCAACGGTTACTTAGTTTGCAAGGCAGTGAAGAGACGCAGCAATGTGCTTGATTGCGAGGCAGTGAAGAGACGCATTGATTAATTTGCAAGGCCGCGAACAGACACAGTGGACTGCTTGTTCGCGAGGGGGCGAAGAACCCCAGTGGTTAGTTAGTTTGTGAGGCAGCAAACAGATGCAGTGGTTAGTTTTCGAGGCATCAAAGAGACGCAGAGGTTTGCTTGTTCGCAACACAGTGAACAGACATAGCGGTTTGCTTGATCGCGAGGCATCGAAGAGAYGCAGCCATTAGTTTGCGAGGCAGCAAACAGTCGCAGTGGATTGCTTGTTTGCGAGGTTGCGAGGAGGTGCTGCGTCTTGCTTGTTCGTGCGGAATCGAACATGTGCAGTGGTCTGCTTGTTTTCAAGGCGGCAAAGAGACGCAGCTGTTTGCTATTTTGCAAGGCAACGAACACACACAGCGGTTAGTTACCTTGCGAGGCAGCAAACAGACAGAATCACAGAATCACAGAATGGTTGAGTTTGGATGGGACCTCTGGAGATCATCTAGTCCAACCCCCCTGCTCAAGCAGGGTCACCTAGAGCA
>NW_020449820.1:0-1279 GCF_003343035.1 Apteryx rowi | reverse complement strand
GGCACCAGACCGGAGTGTGGGCAGGAGCGGGAGCACACGCGTGTCGGTGTGGGCACACGTGTGCGCACACATGTCACTGTGAGCACAATCGTGCACACATGGTGCGGGCACACGCGTGTGCACGCGTTTCTGTGACCACATGCGTGTGCACGTCACTGAGCACACGTGTGTGCACACGTGTTGGTGCAAGCATGTGTGTGCATGCGTGTGTGAGCACACGTGTCAGTGTGAGAACACGTGTGTGCACGCGTGTCGGTGTGAGCACACTCGTGCACGTGTGTTGCTGTGAGCACATGCGTGTGCACGTCACTGAGCACATGCGTATGCACACGTGTTGGTGCAAGCACACGTGTGTGCACGTGTGTCAGTGTGAGCACATGTGCATGCATGTTGGTGTGAGCACGTGTGTGCACATCACAGCACACGCGTATGCACGTGTTGGTGTGAGCACACGCATGTGTATGTGTGTCGCTGTGAGCACATGCATATGCACACATGTTGCTGTGAGCACACGCATGTGCACGCATGTCGGTGTGAGCACACGTGTGTGCACATCACTGAGCACATGTGCATGCACATGTGTTGGTGTGAGCATGTGTGCACACGTGTTGAACACACGTGTGCATGTCATGAGCACATGTGTGCACATGTGGTGTGAGAACATGCGTGTGCACACATGTCACTGAGCACATGCATGTGCACGCATGTTGGTGTGAGCACATACGTGTGCATATCACTGAGCACACGCAGATGCACACAGGTCAGTGTGAGCACACGTGTGTGCACGTGTTGTGCGAGCACACACGTGTGAACATGTGTTGCTGTGAGCACACACACGTGCACGCATGTCGGTGTGAGCACACGTGTGTGCACATCACTGAGCACACGTGTGCACACGTATTGGTGTGAGCACAGGCGTGTGCACGTATGTCACTGAGCACACGTGTGTGCACATGTGTCACTGTGAGCACAGGCATGTGCACACACGTCGGTGTGAGCACATGTATGCACTTCACAGCACATGTGTACGCACATGTCGGTGTGAGCACACGTGTGCATGCGTGTTGGTGTGAGCACACGCATGTGCACACGTGTCAGTGTGAGCACACATGTGTGCACATCGCTGAGCACACGTGTATGCACACGTGTCGGTGTAAGCACGTGTGTGCATATTGGTGTGAGCACAYGCATGTGCACACATGTCGGCGTGAACACGCACGTGCACGCGTGTTGCTGTGAGCACATGCGTGTGCATGTCATTGAGCACATGCATGTGCAC
>NW_020449819.1:915167-1033111 GCF_003343035.1 Apteryx rowi | reverse complement strand
GTCTTCAGGAGGAGTAGGAGCCTTTCTCCTCCCACGAGCAGTGACCAGTTTCMWGYCTTCTTCTACGATGYTATGATGWACYGTTTCACACRGCACAGAGCCCTCTGGCAACTCCACTGCTGCGGGGGGTTGGGACTCCTGAAGCTGCACAGTCTCCGAGAATACCCTGTCTATCTCTTGCTCTGCTTCTCGGATGCTGCGCAGCCTACTGTCTTCTTCCCGTAACTCCCTTACCTGACGACACAACTCGTCAACAGCAGCACACCTCCTGCAGGAGAGCTGGCTGCCAGCCCAGGCCTCCCGGAGAGGCCCCAAGCACTCCCTGCAGCCTGAGACCAGTAGAGCCGCATCTGCTGTCAGAGGGTCGGTCTGGGTCGCAGCCCCTGACACAGCAACTCCAACAGCCACCGGGGAACGCGCTCTGCGGCGTGTCACAACCATACGTGAGGAAGCGTACACCACAGGGAACAGAAATGAAGGCTCCTTCGCGCACCCTTCTGCGCGAACTGCTGCCTCTGTTCGCTGCCTCTGGGAGCTGCGCTCTGGGCCTGGCTCTTATATAGGCCTCTCCCTAGCACTGGCTAAGAGGGTGCTTGACCGCCCTAATCAAGGGCCACTGCAGGGGAGGAAGTTTAAGTAACTGCAAAGATACAAGGTTTCAAAACAGCATCTGGGTATAGCATTAACATTGTCATCATCTGTGAGTGTCCCAGACCCTATTTACTAGCAGTTTTGGTAATTAGATTCTGAAGTACAGAAGTATAAAATGTAGGTGATTTCATAGGGCAGCTCCGGAAATATATGAGCACCGCAGTTCCTTGTTCTCAGGGAAAGGTTCAAGGCTTTGGAATTCATAGTGCACTTTTATACAGGCACTTTCAAATATTTCCGTAATGAATACTAAGCTGCTTGTGCTTAATTCTGCCTCCTTTTAGATAGAGAAAAATGGAGGCACTAGATGATTTGGGGTAGGATTTGTGTAGCCTAGATGCATAATTTTTGAGAGGCTTATCAACAGAAGCTCATTCTATACTCAGTGGATAAAAGTAGGCCACTTCAGAGAGCACTTCGTCCTGCCCTTACATAGATCAAAAAAGCTGTGTGCGTTGCCCTTTGGATGTGCCATGTATCTCTGCTGACTACAAAGAAAGTCAATAGGCTAACTTGGACTAGAAGCCTAATTCTGAGATACCTAAAATTAGATGAGGCAGACTGTAACCCAAAAGAATTCTTTAAGTCTTATACTGATTCCTTGGCGCAGCTGGACACAGAATCCCAGAGTCCCAACAAGATGTGTGATAACTTTGACAATGCTGCTCTGAGGGAGCACACTCCTGTTTCACCAGAATTTTTTACCAAATCCCCAGCCAGACAGATATGAATGTTCTGCTGGAGTATCTTCATGTTTTATATCAAAACAAGGAGCCTCTGGAGCAGACAACCAAAGCACTTGTTTGTTCCTTCTTACCTGATTATGGAGGGGTGTAGTGGGCAAAACCTTTCATACTATAGGGTTTACCTTAATGTCCCTGACCCATCTCCTAATAAAGACTCTAGTGATGGTGTTATCTTATACATCCTTTTAGGTTTCAGGGAAAGAGAATTGTGGAGTATCTTTCTGCTCTACTTTGAGCAAATCTTAGATGAATATAAAGGTTAAGATGAGAGAAAACTATAAGGATAGTTGATTTGAGATCAATTATTTTAGGGACTCTAGATTAATTATTTACCAGTCTCATAAAAGAGCAGACCTTTCATTGTTTGAAGGCAGAGATTGTGCTCAGTTTTGTTTGTTGTTGATGTCTGAAGTTTTCAGATCTCTGTGTTTAGCCAGACCTAAAACTTAACAATAAATGGGAAGTACTTTGAGTTGGAGAAAGTTTACCAAGTATCATTGTCCAAAAAAGAAGTTTGAAGTCCCTCTAGATCTGACTCCTAGTCCCTCTACTTAACCCTCAGCATCTTTCTTATTGTAACAGATTTGCATTGCCTTTCTTTTCTTGAAAAGGTATAGTTATTAACATATCCCAGGCTAACTCTCTCTAATACAAATAAGATAAAAATGGTGCTAAATATTGCTGAGAAGAGACTGCAAACATTATGAGAAGCACTCCAGCAAAGAACGCAGAGCTAATGGATACATTTTGAAAACTGTTTATTGGCTTCCTACTTGCAGCTTTCCCATCAAGGTAAAAAAATGAGTCTAGCTCAGAAACAGGCTGTGCTGTTACTACTCTCAAGCTGATGACACAATGCTTTGGAAAAATCTCCCCCCTGTTCTTATAGAGTATGGAAAAGAAATCATCCTTCTCAGAGTTTCTTCAGATCTAAGCCTGTTATAAAATGTTGAACTTCTATGTCCAACTCTGAAATTTCAATATTTGGAAATATTCATATGCCAATTTTAAGTAATTCATCTCAATTTTGGTATAACATCCATTTCTGAGAGATATAGGGCTGAGCAACTATTTTAAGACTATCAGCCAGCATGAATGTGTTTGTCAACGTTAATAGCAAAAAGAACTTTAGTTTATTAACTCTAAAGTGCCAGAGGCCTGTCACACTGAACACTCAAACATTCATCATGCTTTTAGGTAATTTTGTTATTGCTTTCCAGGTATTGATTAAAAAGGTTAACATCTCTCACCATTGTGACAATCCAAGAAAAAAAAAATCAGGTTCAATGTGAGAGCTCAGTGAAAATTCTGCCCAGCATGCAACAGTGGGTTCTAGGGGAAAACAAAAAGTAGGAATATTAGAATGCAGAAAAAATGGGAAATTCCTGATCACTGGTGCATTTTAATTCAGTTATATAAACATATGGCAGTACTTTATATCTACTTGGCAGGTATTTAGATTTTGTGATACCTCAAAAACAGGGAGAGGCGGGAGGATTTCTGAGGATATGTTAAGGAAACCACATTAAACAAAATGTTTAATGAGCTGCTGAAATRATAGATATCATTTAGTCAAAAGAGGAATTACCTGAGAGAGAGAGAGGAAAAAAAAATCTGTGAAGAACCCCAAGAGCATAAATAATGGTTTTGGAAAAGATAATTTTTTAAATCATATTTACCATTCTTAAAATTATAAAAGCATGGAAACTTGTAATGAAAGTAAAAGAAAACACATTAAAATGTAAAGGAAGTTACTTTTCAAACAACAGATAAATAATGTGCAGAATTCATTTCCACATGATACTATGCTGACCACAGAGCTGACAGAATTAAAATATGAAACAGCATTTCAGAATCCAGTTTACACTGTTTACAGGGAATAATATTCCATAATCTTCCATATATCACATTTAGGACATCTGGACACTAAAAAGGATGGATTCTCAATTAGCATAAATTTTACCTACTAAAGTTTACAGAAGTCAATAGGTATATAATAATTTGCCTAAGCTGAAAATTTGTCACCTGGAAGAACTAAACTATTACATATACTGGGAACATGGCCCCAAATTTTTTCCTGTTAAAGTGGCTAATTCAGAGCTCAGCCAATAGAAGCTTCTCAGCAGCAGAACTCTGGGGGTCAACTGTGAGATCTGAACAATTCAGGCACTCTGACTGCAGAGGCCAGTGAAAAAGGAGCTTTTTTTATAGTGTGAACTGCCTATTGTTTGGTTTATTTTCATTACTGAGTTGACATGTCTCACCTCTGAAACAGTGGGCAATACAGATGAGAGAGAGTTGAGCCAAAGGCTCTATTATGACACATGAGTCAATGAGTAGTTAAAAAAATGTGGATCTATTTGTCTGGAAAAAAGCTCCAAACTTGTCTTGTTGTCACAGACACTTTGCCAAGAGTGTTATGTGGTCTGGGGCAGTATTAACTGTCGGATTTTCACCTTTGATTTTCTTTTTCCTTTCTTTTTTTGGATACAATAGGCTGAAGGCTGAAAAAATGCAGACATATAACACTTTTGACAAGGATGACATCTTAATTAGGCTGAAGAGTTATGCTAGTTATCTCAAAGGATTTTAGACCTCCCCTATGCAACAGCCAGTATATTTTGTTTATACAGATATGGGATCCTCTTGCAACACTGAGTTCCTCAACAGGACATGGAGAAAGTGAAGGATCTTCACATTGCCTGAATCCCCATAGCTTTGCTGTAGTGGTAAAATGTTAAGTTTTCAGGCACAAGAAAGCAAAGCCTTTGAAAACAGAATTCTGTTTAAAAAAAAAAAAAAAAGATGTTAAGAACAAAGTCACCTATGATTAAAAGAACCACCAAAAATATTTGTTTGTTTGTTTTTTTATAAGGACTGTCATGAAGCTAACTGGATCATAGGATACAGTTACTGAAGAGGAGATGGTTCAGTGAGCATGATGTCTTCTCTAGGGTTTATTTAACTAACTACATCTCAGTAGAAAAAAAGGCGGATGGTAAACAACAATGCTCTTTCCTGGCTTTACAGTGCACTTTACACCTTTGTCTGCGCCTCATGTAATTATGGACAGCATTGTCACCTATTTAAACCAATAACACTTTACCCTAATATCCATTTATTTTTTATTTACTGTAAGTAATAAATAAGGTGGAGAGCAGAAGAGCAAAGCTTAGATCTACGGATCTAAGTTGCGTTCTATATTAAGAAAAAATAAAAATTGCTGTTTGGATCAATGTTATATTTCACAGTGGATTCTGATACACACCATTTCTTGTATAACACAACAGGTATGTCCATTCTGATTACTACATCGTCCTGTTAGTAGGTACCACGGACAACTTGATAGAATCTTTGCAAAAAGGTTAACTCTGTAAAGAAGATTCGGAGTCAGTTTCAGCAGCACATCTTTGAGATTTTTTCATGTAGGAGAATTCACAGTCCTGAGTTAAGCGTCCCCTGCCCCTCATCCAATGAAGAGAAACTTGAGAACCTACAAAAAAAGATTCAGAGGCACTAGAAGCATTCTCAGGGAAAGCTTGCCTAGCCTGTGCTTAATGCAGTAAGAAATGGTTGTAGCAACTATCAACGCAGAGTATACAAAACCCTAAAATAAACACAGATCTCTAACTCTTCATGATATTCTGAAATTTTTTTGTTTGTTTGTTTTTTTAAGAGGAGCTTAATTACAGTGTGAAAGGAATTTGGAGATCAAGATCTATTGTCATTTGATCTATAATGGTAGGCACAGTACGTAATGTAAAATAATTTTACCAGCACTAAAAATAAACGGTCAAAGAGAAAGAGCAAATATTTGTTCTGTAACATTTTTGTTTGGTTACCCTGGTTATTGTTTTTGATAAGGACGATTATGATTGCTGTTATTTACTGATTTAAAAAGGTGAGATGACATAGTACAAGTTAGGGAAGAGTTTGTACTAGATTTGCCAAAAAATCTAATAATTTCTCAAAGATAAGTTGTACCTATGGTACATCTCCTAGATCTTGTATCATAGGCAATTAAAGAATTTAAAACAAAGATCCCTCTTGAGGGTTAAGAAACAGGGGAAAGAACAGGCTGAACATTCATTGACCTACTAAATATCCACAAGCATGACAAATTTGTTCAGAGCTGAGAATAATTATGCTATTAAAAGTTCATAATGCTTTGGGTTTGATTTCCTCTACTTCCCCTATCTTTAATGGCATTCAGTCACTCAGGAGCAAAAGCTGCTCAATGGTACCAAATTATATTTAAATGTCCCATTTTTGTGCATATTACAGATACTTATCACATTATGCATAAAGAAAGATCTTAGCAACCATACAGTCAAAATGATTAGCTTGTGGTTAGACTGAATCTCTTAAATGTCAGACCTGGTGAGTCTTTTAAATAGTGTGAATTGTTCTAGGGATTTCAAAATACAGTCAAGCAATTTCTGTGCCATATTTGTGTTAATAATATCAGTTCAAATATGCATATCTATTTTAAATATATATATAAAAATATATATCAACTTTGTATATATAGAATATATATACAATATGTAGAAACAAATTAGGGTGAATAATTTAAATGTGATTGTCCTCAACTTTCCAACTATTTGGAAATCACTACTCATGCTGGATTAAACAGCAGCAAATAATGTATCGGACAAATGTTGCTCTTTTAAATTGGTATTTTGAATTCTTGCACAGAATATTAATATGTTGCATAAATTGAGACATAAAGAGTGTGAATATACTTCAGTTCAGTCTTAACTTTCTTTCTAACTATATAGTACTCATCGTTGGTCTTAGATGATTGGTAAGGTTAGTCACATTATAGGCAGTGTTCTTCCTGTTGAAAACTATAATATGGACTACAAATAAGAGTCTATAAATAATAATAATAATAATAAATTACAAGAAAAAACAAACCAAGTATTGCAGCTTTGCAGAAGCTCTGTGAATTTCACATTCCACAACAATTCTTAAAATCTCCAAATACTCTTGAGAAACAGAAAGTGCTTTAAAGCACTGTTGAAACTGAATCACGAYGCTCATTTATCATCAGCTAGTGGAAATGAGTCAAAGGAAATTCAGCAAGAAGCAATCTATATATACATATACAAGCTTGTTAAATATACAACATGTATAGACTGCTTTCTACTGCACTTTCTTTGCTCTGTCTATCCATTCTGCATAATAAGAAAATACAGTATCCAGAATCTAAATTGTAGAGTAGGGTGTTTGAAAGCAAGATGTAGATTTTAATTTGAAATGCCTGACTTAAAGATGTTCCTTTCTGAAGATGAAAGAACTAAAATATAGAGAAATGGATTTTCTCCATATCTCACAGAACAACAGTCTTAGGCATGGAAAACACGGAACTCAAGCATTTTATCTTTCCATTACCAATTTTGACTATGAGTCAGAGTATATAGCCTGCTTTGAATCATGACATGATCTCCATAYCACAAAGCACAGTCAGTCATACTGAAGACAAATTAAGCATGATTTTGAGGGAAAACAGTAAAAAATAAAATAGAATTACTTAGTTTTAAAACAGTGCAAAACTATCAATTTCTCTTTGGGTGTTCATGTGTGAAAAATGCAATTCTATCTTTCAAGGCATTCTGTGTATCCACAGATATACTGATCTGAGGTTTTCTGAAAAGGTTAGTTTTTATTTTCACAGAAAACGAACTATTTGCTGTCTTAAACAGCAGTGTGTTACCTGCCTGCTATTACAATTTTCATGAGTAAGTGTGACGAGAATGAAAAAGTGTTCAGTAGCATTGTGAATGTAGAAGGAACAGGCTCTTGCAATTTGCAGGTCATATAAGATGGTTTACCCTCTTTCAAAAGGAAAATAAGTCTCCTGCATTGCATATCTTTCACTTTAAGATCACTAACCAGCGATGTAGGAGTCTGGGTCCCTGGATGTAAGTGGACAGGTGGAGAAGAGGAAGGGAGGAAGAAAGAGTATTTAAAAGCATCTTGTCCAAGGAACCTCCCCCCCCCATATATATATAATGAGGGTCCGTAACCTTTATGCCACACTATCATTAATAGAAAAGTCAAATGAAGGGATTATTTGATTTGAGAAGGAAAGGTTCTGCTCTGCAGGCGAGTCAGATACTTGCAAGAAATTCAAATCATACAGGAATTTGCTACAATTTTTACTGCGTAAAATCCTGAACCAGTCAAATTCAAATGGAATTTAGCCATTATTACTAAAAAGGCTGACATTTTGCCCTTCTAGTTTGGAGTTTTATTCTAAGGCAAAGACAGTCTAACTCTGTGTAAAGGGATACACTTCTTCAGAGGAAACTTGTATCCCTGTTTCAAAGGCACTAATGGCAGTCTGTGCTTTCATGCTAAAATTAAGAACATGTAGCACGGTTTAGGCAATCAGTTTGACGATGTGTATTGATTACAATGGAGTTTTCCTTTGAGGCTTAAAATTGGCTCAGTCACTGTGTAAAACTCAGGACATATATGTCAAACTGAACAGCAAGAAAATCACAGCTGCTGAAATGAATATTTTACATTGCTTCAATCAGCAGTAACTTATGCACTTCTGAGTGGGAAGTGTTTTCAAATGTTGTTTAAAAGAGGGACAGGGGAGACTGGAGAGGAGGTCCAGAGGGGGAAAATGTCCCACATTACTCTCCTTAGTCTGGCAGCTAACAGCAGCCAGACATGAATGCACTTCTTGTTCGCAGTGCCTAACCGTAGAGGTGCCAGCATGGGTCTCCAGCATTTCACAGTTTGATACCTTACTGAAAGGACAGCAAATAGCCCTGGGCACAGAAACTGTGTTATAAGCTAGAAGAATGAGAAGTTCTTCACATGAAAGCCATGCACTTTATTTCCAAATTGTGTAGACCATGTATATGCATCACTCGAGATTACAGGACAAACTCAAGTAAACTATACATGAAGAAGGCTGAAATGACCAAACTGCATAAAGAGAATAAGTTTCTAGTGTCTTCCTGGTTTTGGGTGCCATTCTTCTAAATGAAAGACAGAGATACGTTATTTACTATATCGAATCATATCATGGTGTATCTAGGCATAAAGTAACAGGAAGACTGTGTCAGGTGGTGCTAAAATGGAAGGAGCATTATCCTCATGCTGGGAGAGAATCAAAGCAATCAAAAGGCATTCTGAAATAATATTACTGCAGGCACAGTGAACTTGTGGCATCTCAAATGAGTAAGTTTACATCAAAGTTAGATTTTCCTTTATATTTCATAAACATATTTCAGAATCTATATTCAGTGCTATATCAGCTTTGCACTCTCCCTTGTACATGATTTCTGGAACAGCTGGCCAATTTAACAGGCAATAATATCTCCCAAAGCCATCTTCCTACATGGTCTATCCAGTTTAACAGTCTAACTTGAGAAAGCACATCTCTCTCTCTCTCCATCACTCTATTATAGCAAAGCTCAAGGGTGCAATTCAGGCTGTGACTCCCTTATTATAAATTAAATCTGATGATCAGATAAAGCTTCTCTCTCTGAAACTGTCTTCCCTCCTTGATTAAGCAAGCTCAGGTTTGATTACAATTTGGTGTTCATAGAACAGACCACTTTTTTTCACAGGATCTTAGAGACAAAAAAGATTCCTATTCAAATGAAATAAGGATTATTTAAGGATGCTTAATGTTGAGTGTTACGATGCATTTAAATACTATAATGTTTCGAGAAACACTATTAGAAAATGTTTAGTTGGAAAGATAATGAATGAAAGTACAGACAAATATATGATTTTCTAGTTATGTGTTTCATACATCAGGACATTTCAATGACTCCATTTGTAGAGTGGAAAAATAAAGATCAGGGAAAGTACATCATCTAATTTACAAAAGTTAGAACTTAAACACATAAAAGCAACAACAGTGGATCAGAGATTTATCCATGTCAGTATTCTGTCTCTGACAACTGTCAAAAGGAGATGTCTAGGAAACAGAAAAAGGCAAGGGCATGAAAACACATTTCCCATGAGTGCCCTCCCAGTTTCCAACCACTTAGGGCTCAAGGTGTATTTTTCTCCCATTAACTTGCACAGTCTTAAACCATGCAGCCTTTTACCATCCACAATGTCCTACAAGGAGTTTCACAGATTAACTATTCTTTGTATGAAGAACCACTTTCTTTTGCTGTCTTTGGAACTGCTAGCTCTATCTGATGACTCACATATCTAAATTGTTTGCCAGTGATTAGTGAGAAACTAAAATAAACTGATAGCTCTGTGAATTTGTTTAGTAAATAAATCATGGTAGAAATTTCTTGTAGCAAGACTTTCTCATGAGGTTTTAAGTATCTTCTAGCTTTGCTTGGATAGAAAACATAATGAAAGCATTTAAGAGTATTCTAACAAGGTTTATGTGTCCATGGGAGCAACATGTTAGCGTGTACACTCACAGGTATATACAGTCATGGATCTTAATGCTGCCCTCCACGGAATAAAGTCAAAAACTATTCCAAAATAATATGGCCTATGTGTCATAGTTGTATCAGTTCAATATTCAACTCCAATCAAATTGTAGATACCCTGTGCTATTGTACTATCCCCAGTTCACTATTCACTTTTGAGTAGTCAAGTGTTCTGAATAGGTAGTATATGGTGCACACATTATATACAGTGTATTTTTCTTCTCCGACAGGAGGTAGGTGACTCGATAAATGGCCCATTGAGTAAGAGAAGGAAGAAGAGCAAGATCATTGTTTTTCAGTTTTATACTTTTAAATTAATTCTATTTATCCAGTAAATAAATCTAATTAAAACTATTGATAAGTTAATTTCCTGTTAAAAAACAGATATCTCATTATACATATGCATAATATATAGTTCATATGTAAGATGTGGTTATAAACCGGTAATAGAGAACCCTGCAAGGTTGAACTGTTAGCCAGATTCATCTTTATTGTATTTCCCACAATATTTCTCTTGTATTTCCCATGGTCACCCCATGACTTAAGTTTGGCCACCCCATGACACAAGTTAGTGGGTCATATTTATTTTGAATTAGCAGCTTAAATGATCTTGCCTCAGAAAGCAAAATTCACCATTTCAGTATGTTAATTATATGTCAGCATATCACCATTTACACTGATGTCAAACTAGTGTAATGGAGTGAAGAATCAGACTTGGATTATATATTTCCAGTCAGATCCAGAATGTTTTATCGAACTTTCTTTAGTCAGCCTTAGGATTTCAGTTTTTCATTGGGGCACTGCAGTAGAATAAGAAAAGTCATAGTTGCTGTAACTGTGCTGAAGGTATGTAAGTCAAAATTGCTGGCACAATCATTATTAAAAAAAAAGTTTAAAATCAATGAGATCTAAATGAAACTGAAGATTGCTTTGTCTTGCAAAGTTTTAATTCTTTGGCTATCTGTCTTTTACATACTTCCCTCTCTGAGACTGTAACACAATTTAAAGAAATAAATCTTTCTTTTCCCATTAATCATATATCCTCTGCACCTTGTGTTGTCCTAATACTTCAGCTTTTTCTTTTTTTTTTTGAGGTGGGCATACATCACTTTAAAGTCTAGAACAGCTTAGTCATTTAGAAAACTGTTTATTTTATTATTTATAATGTTCAAATATGAATTAGTTTGAAACTACTTGGAGAAATAATTTGAATATTATCACTGGAAACAGGTTTGACTTCCAGCCTTGCTAACAAAGAACTCAGGAGTATGATGAACACACTTAAGTTACTAATGGATGATTATTCCTACATCTCATATGCCTTCCTTCTCCAGCCACATAGCTAATCCTTATTCCAAGAAATCCAAGGAGTCCTGAATCCAAGAATGTTTTGATCCTGCTTCCAGTGATTGCTATTGTACAATAAAAGTATAAAATACATAATTAATCTTGAGAGGGGAAATGCTCAAAAGCAAGCAAACACTCTCACTCCTGTCACAGTCATGCTTGGTGCAGTATCATTGCAGCCTGATTAATCTGGATTTCTGCTGTTTGTTGGCATGGCTTCAACGACAGGAAGGGAGAGAAACTAGGCTAGAGTAACYAATGGTTTAATAAGCTCCCTTCTACCTGACATGAGTTTGAAAAATTTTGAACGAGGAAGGAAGGAACCAATCTTCAGAATCATAATCCAAGTGCTGCTGCCACAAGATGCCTCATCATCTGGGGCTGAGGCACTACTTCTCACTCGTATCAAAAAATGCCTTAGAAAAAATATTAGCCTTTCTCAGTTCTTTGAGAGAAGATTCCAGGCTGTGGCTCCTGAGGAATGGCAGGAGACTCCTGAAGCCTGGCAACATATGTCTCAAGGTATTTTGGCTGCTTGGTGAATACACTGACTTGAGGTGACTCCAAACTATTTTGAATTCTATTCCAGTGTACTCCATATGGACAGCCAAGGTGCCTACCATATAGTCAGGATTTCTAAATGGTAACAGAGCAGCCAGATTTGGTACACATTAGTTATTGAATCTAGCCTTCTTTCCAAGAGAAACTAGAGTGCCACAGAATGGAACAGATAGCTTGGAAGTGAGCAAGAAATACACAGGCCATTGCAGGACAGGATTGATAAGTGTCAATCCAAGTGTCAAGTAAGTGCCTTCTGAGCCAAGAGGGAAACAGGGACAAATTACAATAGAGTCAGTATAACTACTCAAGTTTGCACTGTGTCTTTTCAGGTTTGAGTTTCTTGGACACACACACGTGTGTGTGTATATATATATATATGTATGCATATAATTAGATGTCAGAGTGTATAAATAGATACATATCTTGAATGTATGATTAAGCATTAGACACATCCAAAAGCAGAGAGAAACACTTTTAGTTAGGCAGGTCTAAACCAAGTCTCCCAGTGATGCTGCCCTTCTGCCTTGGGATGCAGACTTATATTTGAATTTCACAGGTCACTCTTTGATTATACCAAAACTCAGAACACTATAGAGTTCTGCATATGGCAGCACTTCTATTTTTAAAATCTGAAAATCCTCCCTCATCCTCAGTTTCTACTTGTACAAATACATAAAATAGGTGCCATGCCCCCTACTAGCATGAAATTACTAGGCCAATCTCCTAATCAGAGCAAGTTCAGATAAATACATGCTTTGAAACAAGGACTCCTCAAGTGTCCAAAGTCACTGAGAAAAAAAAACACGTGCTGTGTGGCAAACTGTCAAACTGTATGTTGTCACAAGAAGAATTATGTTAAAAAGCATTGTTTTCAAACAACCATCTTCTGTTTGTTCTATACTTAAAATAAAGGGCTAGATTCTGCTGCCTTGACTACCAGAAAGACTACCAGAGTAGGCCTCTCTGAAGCTGATAGAATTACTACTATTAAAAAAAAAAAGGGGGATCAAGCCCATCTTCTTTATTTAAACCTGCATTTAAAGAATGTTTTCTGGATTGATGAATACATTACATGAGCTGTAATTGGACCCGTCAAAGAAATAACTTGCTTCAAGTTAGATATGAAACGTTTTGCAGCTCTCCGAATTGTTCAGTCCTGTAAGAGAAATATCGTGTCCCTCCATGAACATGTGACGGAGCGTGCTGAGCCTCCACTGTCCAGCAAA
The DNA here is from genome assembly GCF_003343035.1 of Apteryx rowi. NCBI lineage: Eukaryota > Metazoa > Chordata > Aves > Apterygiformes > Apterygidae > Apteryx > Apteryx rowi. Next base: position 1,020,151 of record NW_020449819.1, on the reverse strand, counting down.
ACAGCACATGAAAGGGATCTTTGCTCTTTCCTCTTGAATTGCTGTCCACTCTTGTCTCTAGTATGTTTTGATATTTTTCTTCTGCGAGTCAGATACTAAATCTTCCGAAAGGCTTGCATTGCTCTTGCCTGCTGGAATGCGCTGAAGGAAGTAATGTGAATGGTGCACTCTCAACCCCCTCAATTTCCTGCTGCTCCTAGCTGCGCTGCACATTGACTGGATATGTAAATAAAGCAGGCAAACCAAGCGTTACAAGGCTGTCTCTCCCCCGCTGCCTGATGGATAATTTTGGAAATGGTACCATTATCATTGCTGAACAATCTGTCATTTACGTGTCCTCCTCCTAACCCTCAAATTATACAGATGAAAGAACAAATAAGAACAATGTGGTAGATATACCAGGATGCTGCAAGTCCTCAGAATGCAGCATGGGGTTATATTTATGCATGATGAAGCAAATGGAGCTCACTTCCCTTATGTTCAGGAAAAAGAAGAAATGATGGACAGATCCTGATTTTTTTCCTGGCCCATGACCATTATTACCATTCTGTAAGGTGAAACTGCTCTGGAGTTGTAAATCAGGACTCATGTTTCTCCTGTTCAATTACATAATCCTAATCCAGCCGTCATGACCATCAAAAGAAGAAGAAGAAAATCTTTTCCTGGTAACATAACTAGCTCAGTGAAGAAGTGGCTCTTTCTAAAACAAGAACACAGATTTCTAGGACACCAGATGCATATTTGAAAAAGTCAGCCTAGATCCTATGGATTTATAATGGTCCATCCAAGATCAGGATCCAACCTATATTTTCATGAACTCACTTCTGATTTAGTTAGCAAAGATTTTAGTCCAGGAAAAGCTAAGCTGAATGCTATTCACCTGAACTAAGGGGTTTACCATTCCCTTCTCAACCCATTACAAAGCTGTGACAGCATTTCATAGTGTGAATTGGCTGTCTATTCTAAAATGTTATACCTGCTTTTTATAAGAGTTGCCTAACCAGATTTACAAACCAGGGTTTAAACCATAGTCTCAGGTTCCTCAAGAGTTTCTCAAGCAGAGAACAGAACAGAACATTTCACTGAAATCAGATGAGGGACTTGAGAGCACKTTACAGTTTTGGCCTAACGTGGCAGATACAGAAGATTCAGATGTTTGCCACCTCAGAAAGGAAATTGGTACAGACAGGAGCCACAGTGCCCTCCAACAGACTCCCAATCTAGACAATCCAGGCTCTCAGCATGCAGTTTCCCTCCTGCCCCACCAGATAAATCTAAATATAACTTTTGTTAATCTTTTGTTTGGAGGAGGACCAGAAAGTGCATCTCCACCCTGTTACACCATGCAGTTTCTAGTGCAAACAGGAAACATTTTCATAGGATTTTACCATTTCTATTTATTTATTTCCACAAATGAAAGTGTTTTGACGACCGRTACAAGGATTCATCATCTTGATGTTGCATATCATATCCATTTGGTTATATGTCTACAAATGTGATCTCAAAATTACACAATAGTCTCACTGATCAGATATTATTCTGTTCCTTCATTCTTTTAAGCATTCTCACCTCAAAAGGCACCCAAGATGGACACAGAATCTTGTTTACTACAGACATGTCTGAATATCAAACTTTCTGTTAGAACAGTTATAGCATTGTTTCTTGGATTTATGCCACCTGACAATAGAATAAACATGTTTGTTATGTGGTAGTTTGTTACTTGGCAGGAGAAAGGATGTGTTCCAGAACACATTCCTGGTCCTGTCCTGGACATAAATGTGGCCACACCAAATGTCCATCTAACTCTCTATTCTGTGGCAACTGGTATATATTTAGAGAAGAGTTTATACAAGAAAGGATACATCTATGCTGTAAAAATTTATTCCCCCATATGCTGTTCTAGCGTTCAGCAATTTGCTTTAGGGATTTTCTAAGCCAAAAGTCATACCACTGTATTTAATAATGCTTTGTGTTTTTTCCTTCTTTGAATTTGTCAGTCATTTTTTAACYGTTGTTATATTTTAGCTTAACTTTACATCTGTAAGTGAAATTACCCCATTTTCTTTGTTTTGAACTTGATTTTTGATGCTTCTTACTTCATATGTTAGAAGGCAGCAAACAATCCTTCTCTTTTCACCTTTCCTTTACCTTCACACTATATAAACTAAACTCTAAGGATGAAAACACATGCTATGTAATACAGAGCCTTGAAAATTCATCCATAAAATATTGCTTATGGTCACACTGATGCAATCCAAATGAATAGATTGATTTAACTTGATTCCACAACGTATTTTAACAGTTTGGCCCCTCATTCAGAGAGCTTCACAGCAACTTCATATGTTTTTGTCTCCTGCCAATGATCATATTTTCCTGCTCATACTGGCTCAGGAAAACTTGGCAGCAAAAGAATGTGGGAAGTAGTGAGTTATTACAGTTTTCAGGAAATTTAGCAGGATTTGAACACTTTCTATTGTGTTAAACTTCATCATTAAAATAGCAAAAATAAACTCAACCTGCAAGGAAAGAGGTGTGTTAGGGGTAAATCCTTAACGCTGAAAGTAACTTGAAAACCACCAGATCTCTCTCTCTCTCTCTCTCACACACACACACACTCATGATTAACTACTTAAATAACCCAGAATTACTCGACATAGTTTCATTCATGTTTGATAGGCTAATGATAAAAACAACAATAATAATAAAAGCAATGAGGAAAAATGAAATGCCTATTCATGAAGCAAGTACAGATTCCATTTCAAGGGAAAGCAAATTAAAGTAAAACACAACAGCCTCTCCTGAACAAATCCAGCCAGTGAAGCAAATATTTAACTCAAAGTTGACCTTGGATTACCAAATTATCTTTCAGGTTTAAGATCTCTTAATAATAAATTAGGTTTTCAAAAAAAAAAAAAAGATTTAAAAAGCCAGTATCATTTTAACAATTTGATAAGGCAAATCTGATTAAACTTGAAGAATGGATCTACACTAGGAGGTTTTGTATAGCCTGAAATAGTTGAAGTTAACTTTTTCTTTTTCTATCCATTCACATGATTGCTACAAAATTACTTCCAGCTCTCTGCACTATTGCCTGTAAAATCTTGTGAAATAATTTTTTCATGTTGATCCTTATCATTCTCACTTACCTTTTGCAAAAAGGATGAATCACAGTGTTGAGATTTAATTTAAAAGCACTCTTAGTGTCTCACCTTAACAAAAGAGAACTTGTTCCCTTATCAATTGCTACTTTTACCTACTGAGTGCCTTTTCAGAAGTTGCATCTATTTCCAAAGAAAATATATTCATGTAAAATGTAATATATAAAGTCAAATACCCCTATCTATAGACACAAAACTTTTTGGGACCAGCAGGTAACAAGATCAAAGTGTACATTAAATTCAGCTGGAGGGCTACATTGGGTTAGTTTATGGTCATCTACGACAACTGTGTGACTAGGGTAGATTGCTCAAGACTTCTCATAGCTTCTAAAAAGCAGCATGACATGGGAGGTTGTTAAATCCCAAACACGGTGGCTTTCTGTAGGACACTGTCCTACAGCAGTGCAGTGCCCTAAATGAGTGTGATGTTACTTTCCAAATTTAATACTTAGTGCCAAACTTCAGCTTTAATTCAGATGGTAAAAGAAGATGCACTACTTCTGTCAATCTCAACTATGAAGATATTTCAATTTCAAGTGTCTGGCAGCTTTTTGTGAAGGTATAACACCTCTCAGCTTAATCAGACAAACCACCTGCCAGTATTTCTGTAATCAATATGCAGATTGCCTAAAGCGGCCCATGTTGTTAAGAAGTAAGGAGAGCTAGAAGCATAGGAGCTCAGATGCTCCTATGGCTGCTCTGTTAAGAATAATATAACAACAGCTAATAAGTCTGTTGTGCCAGACATGACAAAATGAATTATCTGTTTAGCAGATGTCATTAGAACAATATGTATTTAGGATATTCTATATTGAGGTGATTTTCTAATGGGATGACTTTATGATTCACTGGAAAAATCCAGTTAGCTCTATTCAGAGAGCTCTAGGAAGAGTTATTTTTAGTGAATTTTATTTAGTTTATGAATATTATTATATATTTATATTAATATTTATTATATTTATGAATATTATTTAGTTAATGTACTGGTGTCTGATTAAGACTGATAAAGCTGTTGTGACTAATTCATGCCTCAAATCATATTCTGTACAGCAGTGTTATAACCCAACTTTCAAACATGTTTGCTTTGATTTGGGGGGAGGAAAGAAAGCAAGAGATTAATTGAAAAGCTAAGGTACTTAAGCCTTTTTTCACTGAGTATAAAGCATAAATGGCTGTGCTTACTTTTTTTTTGTCCCAGACAATCTCATTAAATCTGGGAAGCTGAACTCTGGAAAGTTGGAAAGATTTAACTGAAAAGGTTAAGAGCAATTGGAGATGATGGGATTTACACCTCTTTGGAAATGCTTTTTGAAAACTCATTAAATTTGTGTAAGGTTGCCTGTCCAAGCTGAACTGGGCACTTCTTTTATTGTTGTACTTAATCTTTCAAATACCAGCTGAGTGGCTATGATTTAAAGAGACAAAACACTACTTGGAACCCTTCATTTCCCACTTGACTGCAGGAAACAAATTGTCCATAGTGTCCAAATTATAATTCTATTTCTTTATTTCCTGAAATTTTCAAATAATTACAATTTTATGGGAGTTTTTTTTTCCTAGTTTCTCTTCTATTACTTTCCTTTCTAGTAACTTAGTGCGTGCTGAGAGATATTGTTAGTCTATCAAACTGAATTTGTATCTCTTTTAAACAGAAATATACTTTCATATTGAAAGACTGATGGGGGAGGTTACATAAAGCCACATTTAATTTGGCAGGCCTAACCACTGCCCTTTATTCTGAAATGAGGTAGGTGAAGCAGTAGGAGCAGTAGGAGTCATCATCAAAAGCACAGGCACAAGGCAAGCTTTAAGCTAAAGGTGAGCAACTAGGCTTAAGGTGATTTCCCTAGTGGCTGAAATAGCAAATGCAGGGCCACAGCATTGACTCGTGGTGCTGTATGTCTGCACACAATGCAGAAAAATGCAGAAGAAGGATGAGGAAAAAGAACAAAAGAACCTAAATACAGAGGAAAGAGTCTGAGCAATAAGACCACAGAAAGAAAGAAAAGAGCTAGAGCATGAAGTTTAGGGCAAAGTGCTATTTAAAAGAGGCTTAGACATTTAAACAAAAACTGTTTTTACTTTTTTTATGATTTTGTTCCTTTTTATTCATAAGTTTTATCCTGTGCAAATGAACAGGATTTTAAACAAAACCTTGGAGAGCATCAGTTTCTTCCTCCAACATAAACAGTCTTTAATTCCACAAATTTTAACTATAATTTTTCACCACTGTCATCATAATTATTTGTTATGCAGTTCACATTTTACACAAAAGTCCCATTTCAGGAATTTTTAAAGGCTTGTTAATATATTAAAGGAAATTTTGATATGGAATTCACCAAATATGATTGTCACATATTCAAGCAGATAAATGAATGTATTCTGTCCTAATTCTACCATGCTTTTGGCATATATTAATACACTTTAAACAAAATCTGAATTAAAGTATAAAGTTTTACTTGTGCTGTGCAAGTGCCAGATTCAGGGCTCCTAGTCTTTTACGACTATATAAAAGATACAGACTGCCTCAACAAAGGGGAAGAAAGCCACTAGGGAAGGAAAAGCATGAACTGCACAATCAGTACATTTAAGATGATAGACCCTTGTCTTTGCTAAACATCACCACAGTCTCAGCTTCTATCAACAGAAATTTCTTTTTTGTTCCTCTTTTAAAAGCCAATTATTTTTTTGGTTGTTTCGTATCTGCCCAATGAAGAACCCTGAAGGTCTGAAATGTGATATTAGTTATCTGCCAGGGTGCAGCAGCAGCTTCCCCTGGCCAGGGCCAGTGTCAGGGGGCTCCTGGTGGGGCAGGGTTGGGGCTGGGGGAGGTCGGCGGTGGGAGGGCTGGCGGTGCTCGTGGGGTCAGACACAATCAAAGCTAAAATTCATATAAAATTTTTAAATAGAACATCATCTAGTATTTATCTGTTTCTGTACAGAGCTTATATAAACACCTGTACTTCAAATAAACCTGCCCAACTGCTACCATTTCTTTGCCCAGGAGGACCTGGGTTTGCATCCTCATGGCTGGAGGTAACTGGGATTTGCAGGTCTGTGAAGATGCAGCAGTCAGGACAGTCTCAAACCTTTTAGGAGGTGAGAAAAGACATCCTGTGCCAAATATTCTGCAAGTGATGAAAGTAATTCAGCTTGAATTTCAAATGGTTCAGGTACCAATAGTGGCTTCGAGGTGCTCAGCACAGGCTAAGCTGCTTCAACATAGCTGGTAAAAGAGCTGCTCTGTGGACTGTCTCATGTGTGTTTCTTGTAACCTTTTTAAACAAGTGTCAGGAATAAATCAAGAAAAATCAGATCATGCAACTAAGAAACAATTAACACTAATGAGTATTAATACTGTCGACTCTGTCAACACTGTCGATTTAGTAGAGCAAAGTAAGAGAGTAAAATGTAAAATTGCTCACTTAAAAAAATGTGTATGTCCAGTCTGCTTACTAAAGTAATGGGTTACAAGGCCTCAGCACATTTGTGCCACATAACATGGTATAGGCACAGCATTATCCTAACAAAGCTATATGGTTCAAGCAGTGTAGTAATATTTCTGGATGGCATTATTCAGTGTCTACCTCTCAGCTACCACAAGGATACCTGCACTGGCCAGTGACTCAGTCATCCTAACTACATATGAATCATTAATAGTTGAGCATATTATAACATAAGATCATCTTTCATTTAAGTACACAACATGTACTGTGAAATTTGCACTACAGATAATGCTGTTCACCTTTGTTTCATGTCACCAGATATATACTGATCATGTCTATCATGCCACTGTTATTCCCTCATCAGATCACAGCAATGTTACACTGACTCAAGCTTATGTCAGCAAACTCTTGAAAGCTGCATGGAGTACCATAGGGGGGAAATTAAAATAAAGGTTAATGTCATTTTTTATGGTTGACTAGTTCTCTGAAAAGACCAAAGGGAAGGTAGCGTCTGAAGCCTGATTTATTTATTAGTCTGAGGACCATCAAAGAGTACCAAATACAGCTGTCAAACATGTCTTCTCAGCTTGTGAGGAGGAATTACATGTGGCTGTAGCAGCAGTAGTAGCAGCAAAATCAGCAATACTGCTCTCAAGTTAGCACTGATGAAATAAAGATGGTAGCAGAAAACTACACACAGGAGCAAGTAAAACTTGTAAAATTGAGCAATAGCTTAATTGCCAAGCTCAGGACAAACCTTCAGAAGATTTTTTTCTCTAAAAATGCATTACAGAATAAGTAAAACATACTTTCAGTATACTTTGTGTTTGTGTGTGTGTGTATGTGTGCTAGTATAGCAAAAACAATTTTGTGGTTTGTATCACGTATATCATAGAGGTTCTTTATAAATCAGTGATGAGTGAATTTATCCCAGTGAAAAGTTTGGATTGATAGCTATACAAATTCAGCAATACCATATTTAACCAGAAAGAAGGTAGAGCAGGAAAAAAACATTTGCATAATAATGGCCAGTAATTTTCATCCTTCAGGTGGAAGGGTTACTTTCCTTGCTGTGGTGTGAATTCCGTTTCCATCACCTGTTTGATCCTCAGCTTCTCCACAACAAGTCAAATGAAGTGACAATTAGAGATCACAGAATTTTTTGAGTTGTTGGGCTTTTCTTTTTAGATGTGGGCGAGGCACGTTCTAATTTTCCTACATAACCAGACTGACTAGCGAATTGAGTCAATAATTACACCGTGATGTCAGGGTACCATCTCCTTATGCCCCAAACACTATATTAAAGACACTTTCTGGTCTGAACAGCCTACAGTGTCAAACAAGCAGAGATTGGGAGAGAAAGGATTACCAATGGAAAAATGAGGACAGATGATTAAATAACTCACCAAAGGTCAATGAGCCAGAGCAACAAAGTGCATCCAAATCTCCTGGGTAGTAGGTCCACAACCAGCCAGTGTCTCACAAAAATCAATAGAGATTGTGACCACTGCTGTATGATGACATGGACTAGATTTGAACCAACAGTCCTGGAGTGTGAAGGGTGTCCTGCTCTATTATCAGTGTTCTGCAAACTGCATCAATAAAAAAACAAAAGTAATTAGCATAAATCCTGCCAATATGAGATTGCTGCACATGTAAAAAAAACCAAAAAAAATAGTCTTGTGCAATAATTTTACTGATTTGTGTGTTTATATATACATTCTATTGGTTGACGCATAAAGTTTATTGATTTGTTTGTGCTTTGGATATTTGCCTCTGTAATAAATTGGTGTTTTATGAATTGAGCTGATGTATGCAAAATATATTGGTTGGCGTATGGATCAATACTCGGAAAAATATATTCTCTGTGGACACATGGGCCATATTATTTTGATGTTTAGTAAATTGGAGTAGAGCATATGTGTATTTGGTCATAAAACAATTTCATTTGCTAGCTGCGTTCCTAAACACAGGTATAACTGTTACTAAACTTGTGATGCTGATGATCTGTAAAATTCTTTGATGTATATAGCATTATGAGTTATGTTTATTTGAAACCATAAAAATAATCACAGAGTAACTATGTAGGTGGATTGACTCCGTTTATTTGACAGATTACATTTACAGAAGCACATATCAAATTTCTTACCTCCTTCCACTCCGATATGGGGTAAGTTGAATGAGATGAACACCCCTTAAATACATTTTCTAATGGCATAGGCCATCTATTATTCGTTGTCTTCCACATACTCTGCGCACCTCTAATATGCTGGAACTAGTTAAAGATATTCTCATGACTTATTTCCTCTGTGATCTCCTCATAATAATAATAATAATAATAATAATAATAATAAACTTCAGGGGGATTTCTTCAGTAGTTTCAAAAATGCACAGAATTTCTAACCAAAGGTAATGACGGAAGATAATCAACCAGAGTGATCACTTACCTGGGAAAGGAAAGACAAAGTTTCTATTTCTTGTTCTGTTTCTTTCAGACTGATCGGTCAAACCTCAGTCTTTCACAACTCACCCCTGTGACAATCCCTAACTATGAAGTTTTCTAGGGAAAGTGGTGGGATATTCCCTGTATATTTGCAGAAATGCAAGCTCAGAGTGCCTACACCGGCAAAGGCGCACACAGCTCTGTTATTTGRAAATATAGATAAATATATAGTATATTGTCTCAGGATCATTAATAGAGTTATACAGCTTTTGATCACCTCTGTAGATTGGTAGAACACAATAAAGAATAAAACATTGCTGGAAGTAAATGAACTGAGAGTAAAATTCAAGGCCTGCTGAAAAAAACAAAACTTTCTTATTAATAGCAATAGCTTTTGGCTCAGGTCTCAGGTAAATCACTCAGGTTGTGAGGCTTAAAATCCCCTTTGGATGAAGCATAGTGACAGTGTGTGTATATGTTACCCCATCTCTGTTCCTCAAACAAGTGACTTATTGGAAACAAACTGAATGCCCACTTTTAAAAATACAATTTAGAACTGAATATTTGGAAAAATTTTCCAGCCCCAAACAGGTTTTTCCAATTTATGTACTTGTTTTCAGGACCCTGAGTATACCAACAGGCTCCAATTGCCATAAACAGCCTCACCTGGGACCCCCACCCACACATCTTCTGTCCATTGGCCTAAGAGCTGCTTTTAAGTTCAGGCTCTTACTCTTGCCCTTTGCTGAGCTATGTTGTAGGTATGTTGTGCCTTGTATTATATCTTGCTGCTTTGAGACCACACATGTGTCTGGTGGTGAGAGGCCTGTTGACTGAACCTGACTGCTGTCACCAGACCTGCTCTGCTCCTCTTGTTCAGGTATTGTGGGACTGACTCCCTTGCGTGCAAGTCTCTGCCCCTGCCTGCTGTGCTGCTGTTGTTGCACCCCATTTGCCTTCCCTTGCAGAGCAGTCCACTCTTGCTGTTCCTGATACCTGTCTTTTTCTGCACTAGAAGTAAACCAAGTTCTTTTTATCAAAAAAAAAAACAACCCCTAGAGATAAAGTGTGTATACACAAAGTCCTTGTACATGCAAGCACACTTTTGTTCTGACTCAATCTCTCTTTATATATAAAAGCTTTGTAAGACAAAGTCTATTTCCACATAGTTCTAAACTGTGCTTTAAAAATAGGCCTTTTGTACAGTGAGTATTAAATCAAAATGTACTGAAGTAACCTGAGTAGTGTTTGATGTACTTTTTAATGTAGCTATGTGGGAGTATTTCTGGTTTGGACTGCGTTTAAAAAGAACAGCAATATTTGCTCTTTCTTGGGAGGATTACTTTCCTTTTGAGACAAAATGGAAGACTGTAAGGAAACCTATACTTAAGCCTAATCCTAACGTACAAACTGCACTGCTGAGGGAACAGGGAATATATTGTACTGTTGCATGGTGGAGAGGAAAAAAACACGACTGTGAATCCCTTAGTTTTATTATTATTAAATTATGCTTTCCAAATGAATATCAAAGTGCAGTTAACTCACTGTAAGGCATATTTAGTGACTGAAACATGAACTGTGAAGCTGACCAGCAGTTGAGTGCTTCAGATGAGAAACAGGCCWAGGGTTTTTTTGAAAGCAAAAACAGTACCAGATCTGTCAATGGACTGGGTGTGCCTGTCATTCTCGGTTTCTTCTTGAATGATGAATAGAGGTGCATTGACACTAGTGCAGTACCCCGGACCAAAGTTATCTGGCTAATGGGTCAGTGGCAGAAAGATGAGGTGGATTTAGAATAAAAATACTGGAGCTTAAGAACAAGATAGAGATAACAGTTTTTTAGCCAACTTAACACTTCAAAGTCATAGGGGTCAGTTTGTCATCTATGGGAACTAGCAAGATATGGCTATATCTTGTTCTTCTTCCTTTTGTTAAATTTCGTCCAGGGACTGTGTCTGCCTGTTTTGTTTGGTTTGTAAATCATCTAGGGCAAGGACCTAGGGCAAATGAGGGTAATCTAGCCAGATGTCATCTTGCCAGCTTGTTCAGTGTCCATCACACTGTATATGCAAGATATGGAAAATAATTATAACTTTCAAACCCTGGTTCTTATCTGGCTTCCCGCATGGCTGCTACCAGTCTGATTTTACTTGTGGAGTTCAACAAGGCTTCATATCTGAAGTTGTGTGGCTAGCAAAGGACTTCTCTATTTTCAAAAAATATTAATAAGGCTAGATGTGCTTGTGCAGGCAGATCAGCTTGTGCAGCTCTAAAAAGAAGTAGGAAAAAAAAGTAACATCAAAACCCACTGTTCTTGTAGGTCCTCATTTAGCAATGTGATCCAATATGCTTAAGTTATTTGCACTGTTCTTAAGATGATGAATTCATTTAGTTAAGCACCCTGTTGAATGAAGGCCACAGATGAAAGTGTGAACAGCAGTCTTCTATGCTGCTGTGGAGCTATACAGAGCAATAATAAGACTCGGTACAACTAAAGATGCACTCCATTTAGAGATCTCTAGAGGAACTTAGAATGTGGCTATTATGTTCTCTTAGAAAAAAAAGTAGAAATACTCAAAACTGCATATGTATTTAAGACAATTCCATAGCTGATTTTTTATCTAGTCACAAAACAAACCCTAAATCCCTAGCAAATTTTCAGAATTTCAGACTGGGTCATTTTTCCTAGATTTATCAGAAGTATCTTCTGTCTTAGGCACGTGGGTCCTTCATCTTATGAACCATGATGCAGCCTCCTAAGCAAACAGCTCTCCTACTGGCAACACGGCAAAAACAAATTCTCCATCTGATTAGAAACAGGATGGGATTGACTTGTGAAATAATTAATTATTTGCACAGAGATTTTCCTGAGATGAAAAAATAAACTTCCTTGGCTCAAGAAAATAAGTGAGAGCTTTCATTTTTTTTGTGACACTACAACTGTGTAGCTCACTTTAGAGGTATTCACGCAAGAATAGATTCAAGCTAAACTTGATCTGAAGGTGGTCAGACCTTAAGTGGGTGTGGGTATGGAATAATCTGCTGTAGGTGTTTTTCCTAATGTATGCAGGTACATATTTTTTTCTGCATACTACACATTTAATTTCAAAAGATGTAGCCACCTGCAGAAGCTAGAATTTTATAAGGAAAAGCTGATTCAGGATGTAGCTTATGAGTCTGTGGTGGTGTTTTGCTTTTTAAAAGATGAAAGCACATAGCTGATCTCTGCCAATGTAGCTATGTTTATACAAATAACAAGTTAATCTGCAATCCTGGATGTGAATATCCTGAAACTCGAAGCTTGGGTTGATTTCTAGAATGAGATTCATATTCTTCTTCTCAGACCTACTTTGAATGTAAGCAAACATTTGCTATGGGTTAACCTGTCAGGGAGTTAAAAACCTCAAACTGCAAATGAGCACCTTGCATGGTGGGATATTGACTGGTCTTCTCCTGCAGTGATGTTTTCATGTGGAAATGTTCCTGCCTGCATCTGTGACATAAGAACAGCTGCAGACCCACATTTGAAACATTTTATATTTTACAAACCATAATGCCATGAGGTCAGCATCTCATCTGTTGTTAGGAAGTCATCATATTTCATCTCAACAAATATACTTCAAGTCCTAATGAGGAAATTGATTTGTCTTCCTTTAACGGATTTATTCTTGGATAATATCTAGTTTCTGTTAGCTTAAAAGGCAGCATCCAGGCTGAAGGAGGCTTCCAACAGTTTAATCAATCACTGATATTTCAGCCTGCACCAAGACTTTGGCCTGCCCTGTATCTCTAGCTAAATCTTTTCAATGCGCACATGTGAAAGCGCATAGCCTATTCATCGGAGAACAAAAATCCATATAAATACTTGACTTATTGAAATAAGTTCTTGGATTTAGAGGGACAAGGTGTGATCAATAAGGAAAGCAACTGTTATGCTTGCCAAAGTGCAAATAAACCATACCACACTGAGCTGCTCCGGGTAGATTTTGCTTGTTCCTGTACCACAGACAACATCAGTGGCCCTGTAATTTTTTCCTCAACTTGAAGCCTGTTTACCTGGGAAAGGCCATGACTTAAATGGTGAAAATACTTCCCAATCATAAATGTTAGTTTATGCGGGAGAGCTGAGGGCATATACAGGCCTGATTTGAAAGGAAGGAGAAGTGAGTGGTCTGGGAGTGGAGAGGCTGTGAAGCTTCAGGGCTGCAAGAAAATTACTTGCATAGCCATATATGAGCATTAAGATGAGTATGCATGCCATATAGTGCCACTGGCACTATATATTTGCCTTCTCTCCTCTGTGAAATTCATGCTTAAAGCCATTTGTTTGGTGCATTCCTTGATTCCTACCCTCCTCTTAGTGCCTAAGCCGTTCTGGTCAGGAGCTCCCAGGCTAGTTCCCCACATCCCATCTGTGGGCTTCAGCAAGGCAGCGCACAACTTCCTACTTGGTAGTTTTGCTGGAGTTTTAGTTATCCTAACTGAAGAACATTCTTTCTTCATAAATGTGTGCAAGTTCGGGCTTATTCATGTGTTTAGCAGTTAGTTCTCACTCCTTCTTTTCTGTAAAAATGTTACTGCACTTAATGGAATATCAGCCTAGGAAAGGTGTGTTGAGGGGAGAATGCGAGGCTGAGGTAAACGGTGCAGAAGGAAGAGTATAACTGCCCTCAATCTGCTAATTGCCTACTCCATACTCTACTATAAAACTTCCTCATATTTTTTTTGGCTTTTTTGTTTATCTAAGTGCTAGAATAGTTAGATAAACTATTCATATTGTGTTCTTTAGGATGTGTTTACATGTGATCTTCATTGGTTATCAGCATCCAGAAGCAAATTCTAGCATATTGTGCTGTGTGGTGACAAGACATGCTGTAAGTGACTGTATGCTTTACTATGGAAGGGAAGTTACTTTGTCCTCTGTAATTATGCTTACAGGTGAAATGTCTGAGAGTAGAAACTCTCCTGTTTTCCTTTCAAGGTTTGTCAAAGGCCAAACTAGACTTTTCCTCCCTGGATGCTTGGACCACTATGCATTTTTTTTTTTTTTCTTTCCTACTAGGGTTCTCCGGCCACGAAGTCTTAAATAAGAAATAAGGCCTTTCACTGGCCCATTTCATTAGCATGAAGTTTTTCTAGTAACATCTGGTGAGTAATTACAGCACAGTCCTTTTGGACTTCACTAAATTCCTGCTAAGGAAGAGTTAAATATTGTATAGAGAAGCAGGAAACCAGCTGCTGAAACATGTCCTTCAGATTTCTTCAGAGCTAGTTCAGGATCCAACTTCTGTTTCCACTGCACATGCTCCACAATAGCAACATCATGTGGCCAGAAACAGGCTGCCAGCATTGTACATGCCCAAAGCCAGGGGTGCGCTTATTTCCACCAGCAATCTGAAGTTGTAAGCTGAGAAACAATACATCTATTAGTGCTTTATAACTTTTGTCCAAGCACACTGTAATGTAGGTCAAGCCCAGTTTCTAAGAACTGCAGCACTACAGATAGTTACCAATGCAGTGTCTTTGCATGAGAATAAATCACTTTTTCTATACAGTACACTATTCTGTTAGTAGAAATATAACCATGAAGGTTGTGCTTAAAAAAACAAAAACAAAAAACAACAGGATTTCCTAAGTTCTGCCTAATGCTTATGCTTAACTCTTTGATTATGGCCAGAAAAGACAATTGTAAAATGCAGTATTTTTACTAGATGAATATTTCACTCCTAACATAAAACATATTTTTCTATTGGATTGCTGAAGCTCTAACACTTATGTTGCTATTTTGTCTCCAGGAGAGCTAGCTGGGTAAGATCTTGGATCATTCTGAATTATTGATGAAATAGTTAATGAAGTAGAACAGTACAAAGTTTTAAAACTCTTATTTTGAAACAAATCTGAAACATTTTTACTACTAACTTTATAACTAAAGTCAAAGTAATGATTAAAACGTAGCAGGAGGAACCAGCTATTAAAAATAATAGTTCAGTAGATTTTTTAAACTAAAACATGGATCCACTTCACTTTCCAGTTACCAAGAAAAGTCTCACAAGATGATTAGGAGCTAAATAGGCATTGTTGGATTTCTATTCTTTTTCCTAAGAGAAAAATCTATTTCCATTCAGATCCAGTTTCAGGTAGTAGAAGAAGATTGCTACAAGAAAAATAGTTATCTGCTGAAATGACTTTAGATATCAAATTGCCTTTTTCAAACTTTAAACTTGTTCTGTTTAAGACTGTAATATATAGAGCTACTGCTTAAGAAATGATCATGCAAAAGAGACCCTCATTCCAATGCCCCACAGCTAAGCAGTCCTGGCCTCACTACTATGGGTGTACACTAACACATGTTCACAAATTATCCATGTATCATCATCAGGTAGACACAAAACTTTCATTTTCATTTGCATACATTAAATGAGTATAGAAATGCCATTAGTGGCAGTACATTGAAAACAAGATTAAGCAGGGCAAGTGTTTCAATACCATCAAAGGATGGTCAGCCATTGGTGACAAGTATCATATTGGGGGGGGGGGCAGGAAATCTATCACTATTGTCCTAGAGGACTGTGAAAGGCAACAGACACTCTCCATGACACTGGCACAGATTATGCTCATGAAGCATGTTCATATTGTTGTTCACCGTAATAATTAAGAAACGGAATACCCAAGTACTCACAAGAAGTCAGTACCGAAGCATTAAACATGAGCATCCAAGGTTCTGCAGATGTTACCACCTCTTCTCATAGATAAAGCTTTTTGCTTGACCCAGCGTATTTGGCTACTACTAGCACTTGAGACTCTTCTCTGCCTTCCTAAAAAAAGTCAAGTCAAGCTCCTTCCATCCTCAGGAAAGTGATCTCATGAAGGTGTCTGAATATTTCTAAGTGAAATCTAAAGCTTTTCCTTGCTCTTCCTTTCTTTGATTTCTTAAATGCTTTTGGCAGGGCTGCTTTTTAAGCACTGCTGAAGGAATGATCTGGTTCATTCTTCTACAGATGAATTCCTACAATGAAGCTTCTAAGAAGATTCAAAGATTGTTACTCAGTAGGGCAAGAAAGACTTTGTGGAAAGAGTTTAGCTTTCTACATCACCTTCCCTACAAAGATCTCAGAGTACTTTATACATAAATACTAAGCTTCACAACCACCACTGTGGACTAAGCATGTACAACCAGATCTCTTTGGGATGGGTTCAATGAAAATTACTTTCCTTGAGCTGCACAGAGAGACATTGGCTTGCAGGTATATGTTGCAGTTCCTAGATACTTTCTGTGGCAATTGGCATGAGTTGCATTCTCACTCCAGACAGTGCTAATTGGAAGTTTAGCAGAAATGGCGTGCAAGGCCATGTAGCAGTAAAGAATGGGTGGAGAGAGTGACCTGCAAATCAATTTTATGGTATTTTATCCCTGTAGGGCAGCATGGAGATGTATAGGCATTGTGATTTGCATTTTAAAGAAATGGATGGATGTTAGAATATCATACACTGGAAACATGGTATTGTTTTGTGCAAAAAATGAAGCATGAGTGAATGTATCAGTTTAAATGGCTTAGTTACTGTGGACTGTATGCTGTACATATGGAGCACCTAACTGCCTCCATTTTGCCTCCATTGCAACTCCCTCATAGCTGTATGGAAATACAAGTAAACATGCTCACAGGAAAAAGTGCATCTTATTATGAAGTATGAATACTTTTTGAAATGCCCTGGGTTCCCTAAAATCCCACTTACCTCCCACATAGTTCCTTTCTCTTCAGCCAAACAACATTCTCAACTGGTCTTCTCAAACCTAAAATATAAGGAAGACTCTCATATCTACTCATGATGTGAGACCATTATTTGCTCTTGGCTCTCTATGCAGGGACAGCATAACAGTTCCCCCCCCCCCAATAGGGTTTTATATAGGCTAGAGCTAGGGCTTGAACCCCTTAAATGATGGAACTCATCTTGTGACAATGGAAGACTTTGCAGTATCATGTTGCACTGCTGTCTCTGTTAGCAGTTTTCCCCTTAGGTTGCACTACTATCCTGTATTTTAAAAGTCATGGAGAGCCAGGATGCTTATTGTAAAAGTAATACTTTGAAAATCATTCAGACAAGTTAGAAGTATTCGCAACTTTTCCTGTACACTTCTCAAACTGGATCAATGGCTCACTAAACTCTCCTTTGAAGTACAGTAACCTAAGAACTGGATCATAGTCACATTTTTTACTGTGTTGAATTATTAAGAATGCTAGATGTATAAAAACTTAACCAAGAACAACACTTCTTTTTATAGCTTCTCCTTTTATCCCTTCTCTCAATATAAAACTTTCTCTAATTTAGAGGACACTACTGCATCCTCAGACTCTATGAATTCAAGCCAAAGGGTTAGAATTTAATACATGCTGGACTTTGCCACTGGACTTGAAGATGTTTCTCCCTATAGAGGAGTAGAAGGCCCTAAATGTGATTAAATATCTGATGTTGTTGTAAGGAGAAAAAAATGGCTGAAGTAAGAGCTTACGGTGAGAGACCTGCCCATGGACAGAAAACTAAGCTATGTAGTGTTTTATTTTGCACCCACGCAGGCAATGTGGGGAACAGGTTCAAGCTATAGATTAGGAGTACACATTTTCTCAAGTTGTAAAATCATTTGGAGTTCCTATGATGTGATTTTTTTTTTTTTTTTTTGTAATGAAACCCAACAGCTGAAGCTTAATTTGGGAGTTTTGTCACAAATCTGAATTTCAAGTGCAATTGTCACAGGTATTTTGGCAAACTTGAAATTTAAATATGGTCCAAGGTACAGAAAGCAACCACAAACTTCTGAGAGCTATAAAAACTGTCTGGCAGTGAGAAACTTAATGCTCTTAATCTGTTTAGCTCATCTAAAAGAAGACTGAAAGGTGATTATATTATGGTGTATAAGTACCTTCTTGGGTACTGACTTATTGAAAACTAAAGGAATCTTTAGTCTGAAAAAGAAAAATGTAGAAAGAACCAATGGCTGGGAAATTAAAGTTAGAGGAATGAAAGGTCCTGCATAATTGAGAAGGGAAGTAACTGAGGCATTTGAAATAATGTGTTTTATCTGTGGGTAAATCTGCTTTTAATTTGACTGATGTTTTATGTCTTTTCTAAAAAGGGCAAGTAAACAAAACTGGGAATGATACATGCAGCTCGTAGAGAATTAGGTTCTCATGTCAGTAGTGTTGAAAGGGATTGAAAAACCACATAAGCAGTGATGCACGAAGTAAGAAAGTAAATTATGGAAGTTGGCACTGAGTAGTTAGAAAATAAATTCAATGGGAATAGTTTGGGGGACTTTGGATTAGGTTTATAATTGAAAAACTATTTAAATGACCAGGAAGTCATCAGAAAAAATGGATTGCATATCTGAGAACAACCATTTTGTGTGAGAAACTGGATAATAGTTGTCTGAACTTACAAGGGTGAAGAGAATTGGACAGGCTCCCAGGACAAAAGGGGCCACTTCCAAATTGTTCCAGAACAACTTTTTTTAATCCATGTGTGAATTCCTACACTCTCTCACCTCAGGAAGCTGAACAAAAGTCAGGTTATCTTTTTGGCATGTAAGATGTTTTTATTTTTTGATGGCTTGAAGCCATGCCATTCAGTTGGAGTATCTAAATATGGAGTTAAGATTTTATACCATTATTCACGGATATTTGTATCTTGGGTATAAACTTTGTCATTGTTTTGGTCTGATCTTTTTAAATACTTTTCTGGCAGGCACAATTCAATTAATCTCTAATGATGCCTGAACCTCTATATTCCAGTAGTGTAGATGAGGTCATCAAGATTGTTTAAGACAGAATTAGGATGCCAGTAAAAAATATAAGAAAATAAAAGATGAGTGATTGGGGATCTTCATTTGCATGGTTTAGAAATGCAGAGTTTAAGTTTTATCACATTATATGAAAATTTTCTTAATTTTTCAAATATTCCTTTATTTTGGGTGGTTTTGTCTGTGTGCAACTCTTTTGTATGCACTTATGCGTACTGAAATGTCTATATGTCCAATCAATGTAACTGGATTAATTCAAATAAGTCAAAATAAAATAAACTTCCTTTTTTTTACAAGATGTAGCACACCTGTATGAGGTGCAAACTTTGTATTAGCTAGTGCTGGGTTCACATTGCAACACTCAAACCTGTATGTTTTGGAGGTATTTGAAATGTAAGTATTAGCTAATCTAATGAAATCTAAACTAATCTGTTTTCTTGGCCTCAGTCTCCACAGTCTTTTATGCACCTTTTCCCTTTCTTGTCTTGGTTCTTGATTGTGAACACTCTTAATTTCCAATTTGCAGCCGCTAGTTATAAAGGAAATTGCCTTTGCATTTAGCAAGCCAACTGAATCCAAACTGAGGTTTTTAAAGTTCATATAACCTATGGTAAACACCAGCTGCAGAGTTCTGGTTCATACTCCATCCCAGGTTCTGAGTGCACTTGAGAGTACCTGCTGTCCTGTTTATTCAGATTGCTCTTAGGAAAAAAAAAAAACTTAATGTATTAGGATGGGAGCTGGAGGATGCTCCTGTGATGTGGATAGCTAAGGAATAAGAAGTGCAAGGGCACCTCAGGCTGCATCTATCCCACAGTGTGGATTCACCCGATTTCTGTCAGCATATATCTGTCTTTATTGTTTATAATTCTGTTTATCTCCATAAACTAGAGAGAAAAACTTTCACATCAGGTATAATTTTAGAACATGTTCAATCATTTTAAATGCTGAGCATCACATCTAGAAGTGATTTAGGTACCTAATGCAAAGTGCTGTGGAGAAGCTTGATGTCCTCAAATACCACAGAGTTTATCCTGAATATGACAGAGTAGAGTAGAATTCAAATGTAAACAGACCTTAAGTTTCTAAGCATTTGGAAAGGGAGGGAGCAAAGAACTGAGTCTCTGGTTCTGACCTGTGGTCCCAGAACTGGTTACATATTTTGTATTAAGACTGATAGATACAACTGGATCTAGTCTTTGGACCAGCATACTGAAGTACCAAACCTCCTGTAAAGTGAATAAAACACTAAACTGCTGCTCCTGTGGTCTCTAAATCATGCAATCCTGTTGGCACAACGGCTTTGGCTCTGGAAAAGATGACTGAAAAATCCAGAGTTCCATGTCTCCTTCCCCACTGAAAAAAAGTTGCAATTGAAGTCACTGGGTTACATAAGGGGTGATTTCAGCCTGTTCTCATATAGATAAGGATTTTTGCACCTTATATGACCTTGATTGTCTCACAGCAGAACAGATATTGTGGCAAGTTTCTGTTCATTTGAAACAATTTTGTACAGATGTTTCACAGGATAAGAAAGCTGATCAGAAGGCACTTGAAATCCAGGAAAAGATAAATATAAAGTACGCAATAAACAAGTGCAACTGACACTGCCTGGGCCTTTAATTGATGTATTGTGCTGACAGCAATGCTGAGCATTTACATTTTTTGTTCAAAACTGTGGAAACTTTAACCCCTGGGAAGCTTAGTCATGGGAATTACTGCACAGATTTTCTCATAATACTTTTTGTTTCAAAACAATATTAAAAATGAGTAGAGTAATTCAAAATAAATAGCATCCAGCCAAGAGCTTTGCCTAGATCTTGATCTGAACCTTTCCTTAGGTTCAAACAAGCTGAGATAGTGTTTATAAAAGCTTTTGTCATTTCTGGTCTGATCTCCAAAGGAAACGCGATCATGCTGTGTCTCCTCCTCCTCCTCCTCCTCTGTGTCTGTCAACTCCTACCTCTCTCCAACAACATTTAAATCTATTGGCCAAATTCAGACTACTTTGACAGAGGTAGAGGCCTCAGACATTTATTTCACACAAGTTCATCTGAAAATAGAAAACAGATGGACTTGATTTGCTTTGTGATTTGCTCAATTCTAATTAGACTTATTTTAGTACATTACTAGTGAATATTCTAAACATGGAATAAACTTCAGCTGGAGCTTGCACCCTAGCAGATACCCGAGTAATCTAAGAACAAGATACCGGACAGCAGCAGTTCTGCTGCTTACAGTGTTAGTAATTAACTTCTGGTTTCTACACAGGTAGGAAATTCCTTCCTATGATTTTCTTTTTCATTCCACCTTCAACACCATACCACTGGGAAAGTGATGTGAAATATTCTCCTCAGCTACTGCGAAGTTCTAATACTCTATAAAGCCTCTTCTGCACCAAGTATTGTATCCTAGTCCTCAAAGTTTGTTTCACAACTTCGTTCAACCATATCTCACCCTTGGTTTTTTTCCTGTCTGTGAGCACTAATTAAATATGCTTTCCCTAAACAAGTTCTATACTCCTGCTTCCATTTCAAATGTCTCCTTAATTACACTATAGAGCCAACAACTGGGACCAAAGCTTTTTGAAACAGTTGATCCTCCCTTGGGTATTCAGTTTTCTTTAATTCTTATTTAAGACTGAAAACACTCCAGGACATGTCCATTTTTATACATTCCCAAGCCCACAAGACTCTCAGCAAATAATAATAATATTAAACACAAATGTACAAAAATGGCTGTAAATTTAGTGCATGAGAGATTTATTAGATCTTAATGATATGAACTTGTTTCTTTACAAATCTGTTTGTCTTGAAGCTGTAATATATACAACCAGGCGCATTATGGCTTCAAGACAAATAATATTTTGTGCGTGCATATATAATATATAAAAATATATTTTTTCTAGGAATATAATATTTCTGTGTACAGAAATCCCATGTGTCATGTGTCAAAATTAATAGTGCAAACAACTGTATAGATAGATATCTGTTTATTGAGGCAAAAAAGAAGAAAAAAATATCACATCTTGATCCAAGGGCCAAGTTTTGTGACTGGGAAGGCATTTTTATTTGTCTAATTTGGCTGGAGGTCTCAACTCTTCATTATAGCTTCTTGCTGTCTATTTCTCGTATTACCCTGCCACCAACTGTATCATATAATCCACAGTGTGAGGGAGAAAGATTAGATAAGGGACCATTCCCATGCCTTTTTTTTTCCTGGTTTAACACCAGGAAAACCATAACTACTGTAATAATGACATCACTGTTTTTCTTTGAGGGAGGGCAAAGGGTTTTTACACATGCTGATTTCTGCAATTTCCTCCTCCATCACCTCCATCCGATCTTCCAGGATTCCAGCCGCGAGCCCTCAGTTGGCCAACAGCACAGCGCTTGCTGGTACACAAACAAAAACCCAACTTAGTCTGCTTAAAAAAAAAAAAAATTCATCTCTGACTCCTGTTGTGCAGACAATGTGGCTGTCCAAAAGATAATGCCATTTCACATTTGTACAGGATCATTTATCAAAAACACTTCAAAGTACTTTTCAAACATAACAAAATTAAGCCCTGGCACATCCTATGTCAAAGATCGGGAAACTGAGGCAATTGAGCCTAACCACAGTCACTCAATATTTTCAATCTTTTGTTCTATGTAAGGGAACTGAAGCTGCTTTCTTCCTTTGTTTCTTTACTATTTTATCACAAGGCTGTTTTGCTGACAGTTCTCAGTTATAATTTATACTTTTACATCCTGTGGGACCCAGACCTCAACTTTTACCAGCTCTGTGGAAAGTCTTTTTTGTATCTTCAGTTTTTGTAGAAGACACTCCATTGAATGACATTCTTCAGATCTATTCCTGTTGCCATTCTAGTCAGCAAAGTTAGGAGAACTCATATCCATTTATGAAGTCTGTCTACTTTCTTCTCTGTCAATGTACGCAGCTCAGAAGTTAAAAATATAAAAAAAAAGTACAGCACACCAGCAAGAAAGATATAAATGATGTAAAATTATATTAAGAGCAAATCAATTCTAAGTTGTGGCATGTATATATAAAATTTTCTCCTAAAAAAAACAAAAACAAAAAAAACTTTTCCCCAGGTCCGTTTTTGTTACTTCTGTTGGGAATGGAAGCAGCTAAAAGGGCATTTGAGGCATAAGAGGGAGATTGTGAATATGGGCATGTGGACAAGAGACTGGCCCTAGCGTAGTCAAAACCCCACTGAAGTAAAAGGGAGCTTTCTTATTTATTGATGAAGCCATTATTCAGCTTTGATTCCAAGCTGAAGTGAAGGAGGAAACGATCATTTGTCTGCAAGAACAAAAAAAGCCTACTGCTTGAAAGTTAGCTTATTGGTAAAAGTTTCATGCCTATTGCTTGTAAAAAAGCTGATTGCTAATTAGTTCTGAAAACTGTTTTGTGAGTTATATAGATGTCTCTGTTTTTCTGCATATAAATGCATGGTGGTAATGTGGTAAATGTTTTTATGGCATGGTGTACTTTGGACAAAAACTGGACGTTTCAGTGTAAGAGATATAACTTCTATCTACAATTAAATTTCCCAGTAGAGTCACTGGTGACTGTGAGATTAACTTTAGACTGTCTCCAAAGAAATAGAGACAAATGGCTGGATTCTGCTCTCATTTGGACTAATATAAATATAGGCTAAAGCCACCATTATCAACATCAGAGGAGACCTTTCAGTTAAAAAAAGGTTCTACTTCAGACTTTTAATTGCTTGCCCATCACTAGTTACAAGAATTATACTCAAGAACTGAAAAGTATTTTATTGTATCATGTATCTACTGTTTTAGGCTGGTCAGCTTTAAGGAAAAGCTATAAAAATAATTAGATTTTCCTGGTCACAAGGCTTATTTCCTAATCTATTGTTTATAACTAGCCAGGAAATCACTCGGCGTTAGTCACTGTAAAGGCCATAGGTAATTGTGTCAGCTTTATCACTTCCTGAGCTAACGCTTGTAGGAAGTAGACATGAAAACAATAAAATTTTCAGTTAAGGTTCATTTAGCATTTAAAAAATAGAAAACTAATGAGAGTTTAACACTTGATTGCTACCTCAGTCTAATTAGCAAACTGGCAATCAGCCATGAGAGGGGGCAATTGGCAACCAGAGGTATTTACCTATACCATATAGTATTTTTTTAGTGCATTACGGGAAAGATGTACAAAAATAATCACCCCTGCATCCTGACTTTGAAAGCTTCTCTGTTATTCCCAATGACATATTTTAATATGATGGCCAGATTTCATTGCTAAGCTTTGAAACACAGGAAATATAGACCATCAGAATACAGTTTCAAATATCATCCAAAGATAAAGATCCATATTCATAAATACACTTTTCCATTTTATGAAAAATAAATCTAAATTCTACTCTGATCTTCTCCAAATTTCAAGGTAGCTGAACTATAAATTCTGACAAAAAAAATTGTTAGCAGCATATTTGAATGTGAATGTAAATGACAAAGATGTGAGTGAATCTGGAATTTAAAATAGCCAAAAATCTCATAGAAGCAGAACAGTTACTACTGCCCTTTCCAGATGATAATTCTGGGCAGTTATCTAAACAAACTGTGATTAGAGCAAAGAATAAGCTCCTGAATGAAGGACAGATTCAATATGGAATCACCCACTGAAAACTTATGTTCTTTGTGTTATCCTTGTTTTCTTTTAACCTCAGAATGCACATATGTATATAGTTATACTTTGAGATTTATGCTTGATACTAACAGGAAACTAGAAATTATTCTCTGAAGCAGTTCCTTGACAGATTTGGAAGAAAGAACCAATCTGCTTTGGCACAAAATATGTGCATCAGGAAGTATATACTGACTCAGTTTATAAAGCAGAATTTATATAGAGTACAAAGTGTATTGTATGTTATTTTTATAAGTATAAATATACACCTAAGTGATGCCCACATAGTTTTTGAAAGAAAATTAAAGTGCAAAGTTAAGCATTCAAAATTTAAGTACTAGAATTAAACCTTCTTGATGATTCATTTTTTTTTACATAGTCTAACTTCACTTCAATGCAAAACTTTCAGCCACCAGGGCAACCATTAGAAAATGGATTTTTTTATTTATCATTGTGAGAAATTTGCACTAGCAAATTCTGCATACATATGTATCTGCATATGTTTTTTTCCTCTGTCGTACACTGTTCACTTAAAGCTTTACAGATGCAAACAACAGAAGATTTTTTCATTCTGGAGACATAGACCTATCTCTGATATTTCCAAGTTAAAGCTGTATCACTTCTATAGGCTAGCAACAGGAGCTTGCAACACTCTGGCAATGAGTACCCAGACACACTTAATGCTAGTACGTTCCATGTGTCAGTTATCTCTTTAGCTCTTGTGCAAGTGTCTAATACATCTTGCATGCACAGGTCATTGATTAAAGAATGATGAATTTATATAAACCTATTTTTTTCCCTGATAGGGAAAACTGTCCCAGACAGCCTGTTTGCTCCTGTCTGTGCCTCACTAAATTAACATCGACTGCCCAATAACAATAAAGACCTACACATACTGAAAATACCTTCAGACTTGAAATCACTCTGGAATCACAGGAAAAAATGGGTCTTAAACTTGGTCCTGAATAACTAGTTTTAACTTCCCACTTGTTCACAAAGATGCACAGTATCCTTCTTTGTGGTGCAGATTTACAACTTTAGCAGTGATCTGTTTATCACTGGAACACAAGAGGACATAAGACACAGAATAACTTTATTTTTGATATTGAGGTTTTATTTTTAATGCCTCCAATATGACTTTTCAGTTTTTCAGAATTCCATTTTAGAGGAATTCTGCAAGAATCTCAGGTCTTTGTAAATTACAGGCTAAAGGATTGTAGTGAACCTAGGCTCATCTATGGATTTTTTTCATTAAAAATCTGCAAAAGTCATAGTTACGCTTGGTGCTAAGACAAGCTGTTCATCTGATGCATTGTGGCTGTTCCTATGCAGTTTTGCAAATGTAATGGAGTTTGGCTTTGAGGCATTATCCCTCTTCACATCTGTGACTCAAAAGTTTGGGGAAATATTCAGCACATCTGGATCAAAACTAGATTATATCTTTTGCCAGCTTGTATGAAGGGTACATCTGAGTTTTGCATAGCTCTAATTACAACTTAATATGGAGTGTATATACAAAAGATCTAAACTAGTGCCTAATATCTTTTGTACTCTTGTTTTCCATTTCACATTTGTGATAGATGTATAATCGATGAGGAAATAAATACATGGTATTGCTATGGTTTGCTTCTGTTGCCAGTGCAGTCTTGGGCTCTAGACAGTGGGGCTTATGGATTTATAAACAGTAAAGGTCTGTATTCGTCACTTTTGCCCATCCTCTCATGTAGTTAATAAAGCTGGAGAAAATGTCTTGTTTCCTTTTTTAAATCATTTAGAAGCAGAAAATAGGATTAAGGAAGAAAGAAGGATGGTGGAGTCACAGGGTGCTGATGAAGGAGCTGTTGATACTGGAAGAATCACAGAAATGAACATTCTTCTAGTGTGCCGGGGGAGGGGGAGGAGGATACCATGTCTTTCAGTTGCTTCTATCACCTTCTTGACCTGAAACTCCATCTCCTGTTCTCCTATTTCAGGTCAAGGCCCCTAATTAGCTGTTAAGCATACTACCTTGGCCTTCCAAAACTGGGATGGATGGATAAGACTAAAAGGTTGGGAAATAAGCAGACTTTTTCAGTTTGGTCCAAGAAAGTGAGTCAAATGTGGTAACTCTTTATGCTACAAGGTTCTTCACAGGTTCCAGACCAAAGCAAGTGATTATTTATTCAATGTCAATATCTCTTTCATCTCTAAATTAAAATGTAAACGTACACTAGTACTTTATACACAACACATATTGAGAGACACAAATCTGATCCCTTACTCTCAGTGAGAAGCCGTTTAGTCCATGATAATTCCACAAAATCCTGAACAGGAACCTCTGCACAGTAAAGTGTTTTATAGAGTGAGTAAAGGAAGAAGTGAGTATGGCTTGTGATAATTATCACCATTCTCAGAATGCTTTTAAATACAAACTTAAATACTTATACATGAACATAAGTTTAGAAAATGCTGCAGTATGGAAGTCTTTCGGATCCATTAAAGAAAATCATAAAGGAAAACCGTTCCTTGATAAGCTGACAGAAATAATTTCAGTTTAACATCAGAGAACAAAAGCTGAAGGCAAAAGTTGCAGCCATAGGGGTCCTGCCAAAGTAAAGCTGCCACAGATGTTAAAAGTAAGCTTCAATATGAGGGAAAGTAATTTTTCATAGTTCTGTGAAATTATGGCTGAGTCTGTTATTGCTAAGCATTACTGAGTTGAAGGTGCAGCAGAAAATCTTTCAGGTTAATGTTGAAGTCTGTCTGCTGGTGCTCAGCATATTTTGCTGACCATGTTTGTTTAATGTGATTCACTCAAAATAAAAGACAGAATATGGCTTAAAATGATACAACAAAGAAAAGCTATAACTTTTTATGTCCATATAAAATTATTATTGCAACACTTTAAAGTACTGATATGCTTTAAAAAGGGGGGGGGGCAAAAAAAGCATTTTTGTAATATAAATTAAAGCTGATGAAAGTTTGGTGAAGTGGAATACACTGGTTAGCAAGTTTTGAGTATGACCAGCTCATGGATGTGCATGCGTTTTCTCTGTATTAATCTCTCTCTGGTCTTGGCCCTGAATCTCAGGCATAAACCCTAGCAAGGAAGCTCAGCATTTGGGCATGAGTGTCTCAGTGTGAAACTATGAGCAGTGATACTATTATTGCGAAATGTGGCCACCAGAATCTTGCAGCTGTAATGTTATGCTTCTTTTGATGTCTTAAGACTTCCTTACTCCTGTACCGTTCAATGATAGCTGAAAGCACTCAACACCTCTGTCCTCCAAGGTAAGAAGACTTCCAAGCTCTCTAGTATTCACTGTATCAGTTACCTTCCCTTCCGAACAGATAGTATCCCTGTTTTCTCATCTAACCAACCATTGCCAGACGTATTTCCAAGCAATTGAAACTGGATGAGTATGGGTACCCTTTGCACTGGCCAGAGATTTGGGAGTAATCTTAATTTATACAGAACTTCATCACATTTATAGATGGCCTTCTTCATAAATCCCAAACCCTTCAAGTGGTTATTAAGCCACCTTATAATCCTGAAATTAGTGTTTTTCTTTGTTTTCTTAATACCCATTTCGGGAATACATAAAATGAATGATAGAAAAGCTATTTATAAAACGATTTAAAATAAGTGTTTATAGAAATCAACCGGCAACTTTACAGACCCAGGAGAGGAAACCAGCTGTATTTGCTGTTCTGTTAAACTATCTGCCTAAGTCATGACACTTAGATGAAACAAAAAGCAGGCACACCTTGGGTTCAAAGATTTCACATGTTCCAACTAATCCTGTCTCTAGTGTTTCTTTGCTTCTCACGGGGGTTCATCAAGAACTAAAACCCTTCCCTATCTCACTTCTCAGTTTTATCAGAAGATAATTAGGATGATCATAACTGGAAATTCATGCCCATTCATATGTGACCTTTGTCTTTTTTCTTTTATAAGGGGGCTCAGGTTTCTATCTGATCAATTAGTTAACTGGGCATCACTCCCCTAACACTTCTCACTTACAAAAAAGCCCTCACCTTAAATAAAGTCACACTCCTTCCTTTTAGATTGAAGGCTGTAAGTTCATTGTAACTGGGGTCTGCTGCTGTTTCTTGACCACTCCCTTATAAGGCAATGGAGCTGTATGTAACGCAATCTTCTTCCAAATGAACAGGAATGTTATCAAAATAAACCTGTTCTGCTGCCCCTCTCCTTCCCTGCTTTCCCTGCCATTATACTAAGTGAAATAGTAGACTAGACTATTAAAAAAAAAAAAAAAAGACAGAAAGGGGAAAAGCCCTCAATTAGGCTGAGCAAGACTGAGATGGAATTTTATATTCATATGGTATTTTAAGTTCAATATTGTTATTGAATGCTGCATTCAATTACATTGCAGTTGTACTGTTAATGATTCCCTATATAAATACTATCATACTAGAAGCCAAGTGTAAGGTGGTTATCAAGGGGTCACTGTTTAAAAACACAGATAAGATGTAGTGGAGGGCCTCTTAGAACGGCTCTCCCATCTACTTTTACATACTTTTTCAAATATGTTTTGACTTAACCCTTTCTTCTTGCTTCACGGTTTCCTATTTCTTAGTTAGTCAAGATCCCTAGTGACAAAGTTATCTAAAATAAAATATGGGCTGAAAAGCTAAATACCCTGTGGTTTTATTTTGGAGTATTAGTGCAGATGTGATGAATAGATTTCAAATACATGTAAAATATACACATATATATGTTCACTACACACATGGTTACATATACTTTCTTTTTCTGTGTGCGTACTCTCACATCTATTATGCAGGACTACTCTGCAAGAAGTGAAAATGGCATTTGTCTAAATGTGAGCAAGGAAAATCCAAAGATGACATTATYGTGAAGCACAAACACTACACAAGAGTGCTGTTCCTCTCCACAATAACGCATTAGTCTCTTGCTTAATGCCAGATGCCCCATGGTTCTGGAGTTGACCTTTGAGACTGAAAGATAATAGACATCTTAAGAACAGCTGCTCTGATGAAAAATGGCTCCTGCAAAAAATGTCTTAATAATATGACAAGTGTTACAAATGAATTCTGTTTGTTTATTGTACAGGTCTGCTTGAAAACTACTATCAGGTTTAACATCTCAGAGTAAGAGGTATGTAACAGAAAAAATGAGAAGGTTCTAACGTTTAGGCAGTCATTCCCAAGCTCTTTGTTAATAGTAACGATTGAAAATCTACATCTAGGGATCTTTTCACTCGTCACTGAAACAGAGCTGTGTCCAAAATCAAATGTGGCAGCTGTTTAGCAGTACATGACAACACTAAACAAATGTTTAGACAAGGGAATGAAAAATATCATACAAAAATGATACTTCAGTAGGATTTATTTACAGATAGTAATACAGGAAGAATTGTTTCTAAATGTTTAATATGTTTGCCAGACATAGGCTTTGGCTCTTGAAATATGCCAGCATTCCAGTAATTATTAATATGACAGACTTTAATGTTTTGGTATATTCATGTTGATAAGCCTATATCCTTCACTTACCAATCCCGTACAGAGAAATTTTTCTGAATTGAATGTAAGTGTAAGGATTATTTCCAAAAGTTTTACACCAATGATAAATGCCGGTGCATTAAGCATATCCCAATGTCAGTTGCTGTTTTACCATTCATC
This sequence comes from Apteryx rowi, assembly GCF_003343035.1. Taxonomy (NCBI): domain Eukaryota; kingdom Metazoa; phylum Chordata; class Aves; order Apterygiformes; family Apterygidae; genus Apteryx; species Apteryx rowi. The sequence continues at coordinate 990,007 of NW_020449819.1, read as the reverse complement.
TCAGTAGAAGAGGAGCAGAAGTTGTAGTGGTCTGCAGCTATATCAGCGATTATATTTCTGGGCATCACAGACTATATACCTTTTGGAATCCTCTGCAGGAACATGTCAAAAAGCATGGACTTAAGAAGGAATTGTAACAAAATGTAGTTCATTATAGTATTTGTGGCTGTAGCTCCCAAGCAATGAAGAAAAAGGAAAGGAGTAACTGAATCTCATGCTTCAAGGTGTAAAAAGATCTGTACCAGGGCCCTGGAAGGTGTTTCTGAACTGACAAGGTACTTTAGAAGTAGGTGGTTGTAGGGGAAGGATGTCAGTTGCAGGCTAATGATGTCTTTAATAGGAGATAGCAAGCTCTAGGCTTCTTCAATAATTCAAGATGTTTACTTAATCGCCAATAAAATATACAGTGTTAAGACATCAATACTGTGTTGCAATAGAGACATTTAAATACATTTAAATAAAGTCTAAACCAGTGCAGGATGAAGATTTTAATATAATCAAAACGTGAAAAGTAGAAACCCTAGAGATGGAATATGTGTGAGTAACCCTCAATGCAGCACTGCTGTCACTTCACATTTAATCATCTATCTCCTTCGAGTGCTTTGACAAAGTGAGAAGGTAAGAAAAAAAGTCAAAACACAGATGACAACATTAATTTTTGACATAAGCAAACACAAGCAAATGGTAACTGAATATTTAGGCAGTGGAATCAGTGAATAAACAAATGATTTTAATTAAGATTTTCAGCAGTCTTATCGTGTGATGTGATATGATGTGTTGTTCAAAGAGCTAGGGAAAAGGACTGGGGAAGAGGGGAGACAGAAAGCAAGCTGACGGTTCTAGCTGTATGACTTTAACAGTCAGTCTCAAGTAACCTTTACCCTAAAACTTAAAGGCCACCCTTGGTGGATGTAAATGGCTATAGTTTATATATAGCTGATGTCCCTGATAGTGGCTTGTTAAAAATAACAGAACATTTCTTAATCTCTTTTCAAAAGAAATTGAGGAAGATTCAGATTCTGCAAGCTTTACTCCTGTCAGTGAGCCCTTAACACATATAAGTTCAGCTGCCCCACTGGCCTGAACAGGATTTCTTGCATGGGTTATGTCTAGGCTGTTTCACTGTGAGCTAACTGAAGCTATTCTAAGTAACAAAGAATGATCTCTTAGGTATAAGAACAGCTTTTTCTTATGGTAAGAAGAAAGACAGAAAATCACAGATTCATTTGAAATCAAGGAAAACCCAAGTTTCTGCACTGACTTGACTAAAGTTTTTCACTAAGTCACATTAGAAATAGTCTGCTGTATTTGGAATGAGGTTTTTTTCGGTATGATGCTGAACTGAATGTTAGGATTGTGGATTTTGAATTTAAACTGCTTCACAGCATTTGGGTATTTTGGGATGTGTAAATTTGGCTGAAGTCCAAATCTCCCCTACAAAGATTGCTATTTTACCACCTTAAATGCTAGAGTTGTTTCTCTTTCACTGTTGCCTCATTTGGGGCAGAAGCCAAGGACTGTGTGGGCAGGCTAGGGATGCAGGGATGTAAAGTGCGGAGGGACTGGCCTCCGTGCATCGTTTTCTGACAAGCTGAGCAGGTGGAACCATCTGCAGTCTACAGCAAAGGTGGCATGGCTTTMAGAGAGGATGAGAAAATGTCGGGAAGGGCATTTTCACAGGGATGAAAACAATTTTGCAAACAGTTCTAACCACAGGTTCAAGAACTAGCTGTGATCTCAACTGCTGTTCAGCTGAATCAAACTGCCTGACAAATATCTTGCAAACATTAACAACTGAGTAATGTTCTCAGTGGGTCTCCATTTTGAATATTAATTTTTCAGTAAGCAAAAGATTATTTTGTGAAGTGTCTACACTCCAAACACATTTGCGTAGCTAACCTATCACCCTTCCCGTTGAAGTGCTGGATGACTACACTTTAGCAGATGTAGAGATGTACTCTCCTTTGCAAAACCAGTCAATAACAACCTCAGTAACAGGCCCTTCAAAAATCAAATATGGCAGAAAACACTGTCCCCAGTGCAAAGTAAAAAATATACATATATTTTATTTTATTACTTGAGGATGCAAACTGCTGAAAATAGCTCCTCTAGGAGTTTTAAAGACTTGGTCTACCACTTCCTGTTCCTTTTAGTCCTGCCCAAATAAATAATTGTTATGGATCAGTTATCATTGCAGAAAAAGATGATGGAATATCATTGCATTTATAATTAAGTCACTTCATTTTTATACTTCTAGAGTAAGAATTCTTAGCAGAAAGAAATGTGTTGTAGTGGTTTTAGTCATTCATTACCCAATGGATAAGAAAACACCATCACCTTACCACCTTGTGAAAATGCCTTGGTATGAGAAACGTACAGAAATCGCACTATGTCATATGGAGAACAATTTTTTGACTTATTCTTTGCTATTCACTGGGGTTGATTTGAGGCTCATTGGTCTGATATAAAGGGAGAGGGTTGCATTTTTCTTGCTTCTAACTGTAAAACTTGTGAATAACTTTCTGTAAGTCTCTCCTAGCAATTTTTTAGAAAATCAAGAAATGCATTTAAATGTTTGAGACTGAATACCTGATCTTGCTTGCAAGAATGGTATTTTCTGGTCTTTTAACAGTAAACATAACACAAACATTAGCATTCAAAGAGAAAATTTTCAAAGTTCTTCAAAAATAACAGAATTCCAGTCCTCTTTCACTGTTTGCCTCAACTATTGTAAATGAGGCAAACTGACCATGTTCTAGCTAAAAGTTTGATCAAACTTGGTTCTCAGTTCTGTGCTTTAAGTACAAGACCATTTTTGCCCTCATAGAGCACTAAAATCTAGTACTGAACATGGAGGGAAAGCTGCAGGAGAACCAAAATTCTAAAAATCACGAAGATAAGTGTCTAGAATTATTATGATGAAGAGAAACGTAAGTTTCACTGTTTCATTTCTTATCGTCCAAAAGCCTGACAGAAAAAAGAAATAGAAGTCTTTACTGTTGTTTGTGGTGTTCATACTGAATGGATGGATGCTCTTGGATAAATCTTGTTTCTAGAGAGGAATGACATTCCAAGAAAGCTGTCTATGATCTCATCATCCTTGCATTAAATCTGACTCCTAAACCCACTGATTGGTATACCCCAACTCTATACCAGAGGGGAAGAAATTAGAGCATTTCTTCAGTCCATCATGAAAATAATATGAAGAAATATACTGTGTACAAATAATCTCAGTTTATCCATGAAAAATGCCACCAATGTTGGTGGAGGAAAATGTAATCAAACTGCAGAATCACAAAGTCCTGGTAGAAAACATTTTGACTTATGGTGACATTATTAAAATATTAGAAATTTAGTAACTGACTTGTAGCTCCTGTCATGGGTCCTTAGTGTTGCCTTGCTGCTCATCCTGTCACACATGAATGCCTGCCTTTGAACCCTGCTCCCTGTGTGTTTGAGCCCCCTCCTGGAATTTAGGCTGTTTGGTTTGGGCCTTTCAGGGAAGAGAAAAGGGCCGACATTCTCAGTTGAGCATAATATGAAGATTTAAGGTGAAAGTAAGTTGGTTTCACTTACGCTTTTTTCCCCAATGGGATGGCAAACCCATCACAGCATCTATTCCATTTTCTATAGCACTGGTGCATGTGTACTGATACATATCTATTTTAAAAGCATAGTTGTTTATTGGTTCCAATTGATTTTCCATCTCAACAGACTATACCCAGTTGCCATTCAACCAGTGAGGAGAGACTGAGGAGGTGAAGTATGGAAACAAGAACAGCATTGATCAACTAGACAAAAGCACAGTGAGTACTTTAAAAGAAAAGAATAGAAAAACAGCCTTTCCATCAATGACTGCATAATTTATAGGCATTCTCCTGTTAGACTAGGCAACTCTAGACAGGTTTTTCTGTCATATTCTCCTATAATCTATTTTATACTGTGTTTGCTTGTGAAAGCAGTAGCACAGAATAAGACTCACCACGGGAACAGGCATGTGTGAGCCGGCTTGCACACAAACACGGTGTTATCAGCGGACAGGCACAAAACTCAGATGCACCTGTGCCTGATTGGTTTCTCTGTCCTTTTGAACCTCCTCCCCATAACATTTCTCTTTTTTTTTAAATTGCTTTAGGCCTTGCAAATGTTATTTTAACAAATTAAGGCATCACACCACATAATTTCTGGCAAGCTTACTGTATTCACCTTTCTTTATAACAGGACAGTTCAATAAAAAATTCCCTGAGTTTCTAAAAGCCTGATTTCCAAACATTTTATTTGCAATTAAGTTATAAAGAGCAGACCTGAATATTTATGTTGTTCTAGGGACTGATGTAAATCAAGGCAGTCCCATCTAGCTATGTATATTTGCAAAATGAATTTCAAAAATCAATAAAATAGGCCACATTGGAAAATATGGAGAATAGTGTGCCCTGTACTTATCTAGAAGGTAGATTCAGCAATAACTGGGCTGATAACATATCCTCTATACTGAAGCACCATTAAGTTCAGTTCAGACCAGCCAACTCTGGAATGAAAATCTGGTCTAGGATCCATGCTCTTTTCAGTTCTTAGCTTTTCAGAGTAGACTTGGTGGATTATATGATGTGGATTACTGTTTTGTGAGAACTGGAACAGTGAAAGAGAACTGGATTGTCAGCCACTGCAGAAACCTCAGGTGAAAGCATTATTTTTTACTATTTTTTAGTCAGAGGCTCTCCTTGACCACCACAAAAGCTGTCAGATTAAAAGGGACAATATGCAGGGTAGCATGTTCCTGGCCTAGAATATAAAGACTTAAAGTATACTGGTTTTACCATTTTCCTGGAACCATCAGTTATCATCCTGTTGGGCATCTTGCACTCTGGTCACAGATTCAGGGTAGATTTGCTTCCATCTTCTCCTTAAGCAAGCATGCTAGAAAGATCAAGAGAACTTTGAATCTCTAAATTTATATTTTATTGGAATACAAAGTCAATCAAGAACTTTTTATAGAGGATGTGCAGTAATATTCTGTCCAACAGAGATATTTTTTAAAAAGACCAAAAACCAAGAACACACTGTGCCCTTTTCTCCAGGGCCATGCTCAATCTAGGACATATCACTAGTTTTCTTGACTGCAATATGATCTACAAAGTGTCTAGGGTATTTTTCCAATGTCTCAGATTCCAAACCATGTGCCTGTTCTGTCTCCTCTCGTTACTCTCCCTTTCCTTTCCTGTTCCCCTCCACGCTCCATAAGGCTCCTCATAGCTGAATGTTGTCCCTAAATTGCATTTTTTTTCTCCTACACTGCAGCCAGGATAAAGCAAACAATCCACTATCTTCTCTAATGCTCTGCCACACCTCTTGAACAGACTGTAACATACTGCACATACTAAACATAACACACAGCAAACAGTGAACAAACAAGAAGCACATACCATCAGTCATGCTCTTTCTTCATAGCCCAAAAAGAGGACATTTTGAACCTTGTCTCCACACCGAGACCTCCCTGAAAAAAAGAAAAAAAGATCCACTTTACCGAATTGAAAAGCTTTCAGGGCAGGTATRATTCATCAGGACTATTGGGAAAAACAATGAATAATTCAAAGTTGAAATGGTGTTTTTCATTTTGACTCTTCTGTTTTATTCTGTTTATTGTGTTCTGTTGTTGCAACTCTCTCGTTACTGCCCAGGTTGGAACCCTTAGCATGTGAACTCCAGGCCAACCAGTTCTTTCATAGATCAAATCTGTTTTCTTATCTGAACTGAAACCTAAAATGAAATTCTGATCTTTATCTTTTGATACAAAAGTATTGTTCTAGCCAAAGAAATGCAAAGAACCTGGAAGTTTTTTCTTTTTTTAGTAGAATATGACTCTTAGATTTCTGTGCTTGGCGATATTTATTGCTGTTAAGGCAATGCTAAAAAAAGAGAAGCCAGAAATCCTTCCTGCCAGGGTCACTCTGAAGATCTGATTTCCAGTGTAAGTACCTCATACCCTGAGGCAAAAAATGTCTTACTTTAGCAAAATCAAGGAGTGCACCTTATTATTGCTCCCTGATGATCTCTTACCTCTGGCTTCTTGAGAAGGTGGTTGATTAGTGTGTGAATTAACTAGCCACAATAACCTGTAGCTGGTCAGTTCTTTATTTAGCCTTGTGAAAGACCTGTAACTTGTGTCTGGTCTGATGTAATAAATGTTCAGACTGAGAAAAGAGTGTTGCATTTTTTTTACTGCCTTTGACTCCAAATGGAGGAAGTCTCTGCCTCAAAAGGTGCATTGCTGGAGAAGACTCCAAGGTACAGGGGAGACCTTTACCTTTTCTAAGATGAAGTATGTTTTGCTTATGCCTTTGCTAAAAGTTGATTCACTGCACTCTGTTCAGCAAGGTCTTTTTTCATTTTAAAAGTATTTTATATGGAACTATAATTACGATTTGTGATTAATTCTACCTACGCTGGAAAGCTGCGTGAGCTTCTACCAAAAGGTATGTTTTAAGTAACTATCATATGTACTTATAATGTAATTTAACAAGTGTTAAGACTGAGGGTGGAAAAGGGATAGGAAGAAAAAATGTAGGCAAGAGCTCTCTGCTGTTAGATGGGTAGCTGAAGAGACTGCATGGGAGTAATAAGACCAATGTGTCCTCTAAGATATGATTCTGAGGAGCACTGAATACTTGGAAATCCAAATACTTGCAAATCTTGGTCTTGGCCAGGATAACTTATCCTAGTACAAGCAGTAACACAGTTGCATTCAAAATGCAACTGAGGGCTCCAGATGGGCATGGAGGAAGGAAGAGGGAAAATTTAGAAAATTTATCTCATATTCCTTTTCTATGCACAAGTATAAAAGAGGGAAATTGTAATTTTTTAATCTGGAATGGGTAAAGGAGTCTGAAAAAATTAAACTGCTCTGTCTGGGATGCTCATCAAAGTATTCTGATTTGTGGAATTTGACCTCTGCAGACTCCAAAACTGAAGAAGCACTAATTATACTCGATGCTGTTGTGTCATGCTCTGTCACCCCACTACACTGATTGCCGTGGTGTTTTAAATGCAGAAGCACAGCTATACCATTTCTGACTTCAGCTTCTCCAACACAGCTTTTTGACCTCAAAAAAAGAATTTGTTCCAGGATTTGTTAAAAATCCCTGCAAAACATTGCTTAAATCTTTACAGAGAACATTTAATCTGTCTTAGAATTTTCTACCCCTTCCAAAAGCTGTAGCATATCCTCATTCTTTTTGTGTTGTTGTTGTTTTCTGGAAGGACAGTACTTCTGTGAATCCAGATGCTTTGGTATTCAAAAAAAAAAAGTGAACTGGATGTATCTAGTAAATTCATTATGAACTATACTGTGGCCTGCTTCTGAATAGTGCAAAGCACTTGTACTATGGAAGACAATTCAGCTGTAATGCCAGCTTGCTGACATAAAAGCAAGAAGGAAATTCTCACATTTTGTAAATATTCATTTATTGAAATGATCTTTAAATAAATTTGCAAAAGATGAACTATGATTAATTATTCTATATCACAGTGGACTACTCCTTAAATCTTTCATAAAGTCGTCATCAGTTTAATCAGTTTGAATTGCTAAATGCCTCAACAGACATTACTTTATAGAATAATTTTGGAAAATGAAAATCAGAGTATATGACCCACTCTGAATCAAAATAAGTCTATGTAGGTTTTTTTTTATTTTTCCCTCTCAGTAAAAATTACAAATATATCCCATGCTATTACAACATTTTAATAACAACATTATCATTTTGCCTAGGCATGAAAAAAGCCCAGATTTATGTTAATGAAGGCAAATATGAAATAAGCATTCACCAACAATATGTAGTCTTGGTTTCACGGGATATAGGTGAGGAAAGCAATGGGGTTAGTCTGAATTTACAGTGATGTTCTCATCAGAAGCATTTCTCATAGCTGTTCAGCATATGTGTTCATTATCCTAGTCTTCTTAAGAAAGTTCCATCCATAACAAATTATGTTTAGGAATAATTCACTAGGCATAGTATATTCATTAGGCTGGACATATGGTTGACTCGGTCAAGTAATTAAATATTGTGGTTTCTATCCTGGTCTATGCATGAGGGACTTTCAGAACAGTTGTAACTGGACCTAAGTCCCTGGACATAGATAAGGCTTTAAGTGAATCACCTTGTCATCCCTCCGGTTGGATCCTCTCCATGAGGTACAATTCTTCCAACTGTTGCCAACTCCAAGTGACATGGTAAGTTTGGAGCAAATCACAGGACACATAAATTGTCCCTGGCCTCTGTTTTACTTTTTTCATCTTTAATTTTTCTGGAAACCTGAATTGTCTCTCTTTTTACACAAACAAACAGATGTGTTATTATATGGCTAAAATACACATATCTACTCTAATATGTAGGTTCACTCTAGTCATTTAAAGAAGAAGGTGTGCATGCTATATCAAATGACTTTAGAATATTCACATATCCATATGACTGGATGTGCAATAAAGAGGGCCTGATACAGTTGTAGACAAGCTCCCTTTGTAACAGACAGTATGATATGTTCTGGTCAAGAAGTTGGGCAATACTGCTCACAGTTCAGGCACAGAAAGAAACAAGAGCACACATTCGCTCATAGCTTACAAACACAAAGATAAGGTGCGCTTATTAGGCTAGTTAATGAGACAGTTGTGGCCAGTGGATATTTCAAGTGCACAATGACTGGGCACGTCTGTTTTAATACTATAAGGATTATTTACTGGTGAAAGAACCTTGCTTTTCTGAGTAGAACGTACAAGCTTGGCCAAAGAACATAACAGTCATTTCACAAAAGTTGCTGACTCAGTTTCAAAACATCTGTACACTACTGAAAATTAACCTTAAAATCACTCCTTAGCTAACAAGTTGTATTTTATTAATTTATTGTTTACCTTGCAAAAAATATCTACAATTCAACAGAAACTACAGGTCTGTTTTTCCCCTCATCTCCTCATTTTAGTTTTTAGTCATAGCTAAAATGGCTAGACTATTGAAATTTTCCTATCAAGTATTTTAAAGCAGAAAAAAAAGCCACTAAATTTTTTTCAAATGAAAGTAAAATGTATCTTGAGAAGCTCTATTTGATCTAATTGTTTGGAGGATAAAATCTCCAGGTAAAGCATGAAAATAATAATGAAAACTTTCTCACATTGCTGCTTGACGGGCGAGTGAAGAGTTAACAGGACTGAAGTTTGTCAATTGATATGCAGAAGAACTGATAGCACAAGAGCTGACCTGCACAAAGCTGCTGAACAGAGGAGTTAACAGGACTAAAGTCGTCTACCAACCGATATGCGCAAGGACTGATATGCGCAAGGCTGCAGAATGGCAGCATTAACAAGACTGGAGAAGTGAAGTCTGCCACCTGGAATCTGCACGGACCCCCGGGGAGGGAAGAAGCAATACGGAGGTGCTGTGGTCTTGCCTCGCTAGCAGGGTCCTCCCAAGCAGACAAACAAACAGTCCTGTGATTGCGAAACTCGCAAAAAGTCAGCAAAAGCAGTGTTTGCCCAGAGCCCCAGCCGTATAAAAAGAGCCTTGGCAGCTAGGAGAGTTTGAGCAGGGACGGGAACGTGACCTGATCATCCTCTCCGGCTGGACCGTGAGTATTCCCCCCCCTCCCCTTTTCCTGGGACGCTGGGTTAAGGTAACTCCTCGAGGTTGAGAGCCCTCTCACTAGGAGAGTGAACAAGAAAGCTTTCAAGTAGGGATAAGCAGTCCTTCCAATTAATAGCGCAGTAATCGATGGTTTCAGGTTATCCTTTCTAAATTAGTAACTGATGGTTTTGTGTTATCCTTCCTAAATTAGTAATCGCATTATTTTAATGGATGTTACTAATCCAAGAACTTGTGTGAGGAAATAAACATCTTTTTTATTATTATTATATTACTGTCTCAGTCGTTGCTATCGAACCTTCATAGCATGACAGCGTGACACTGCTATTCAGTGTTCCTTGGTCTTCCATGTCTTTTAAACTATTGATATTTTTAAAGAGAGTACTGGAGAGAAGGACAAATGTTTGCTGAGCATCTAAACTGCTTTCTGGGGACAGGAGACAGTTGTGTGGGGTCTGTTTTGTTTTCTTCATGGGAAGACCTTATCTATTCATTATGTCTGTCTTCACTACTTCTATGCTTTTACCCTCGTTCTACTAGGTGAATACCTTGCTGTCTTGAACGTACATATATCTTCATTTCCAAGCTATAAACCTAAAGTTATTACCTAGGTTTTACAAATGCATAACTAAAGCAGAGGTACTAATTGGCTCTCCAAGCTCACACAGACTGGGCAGAATGGCTCAAGTCTAAGACTAATGCTATATTCACCAGAGGTGTTTGGAGACTTGTCAGAGTATTTAACCTGGGACAAAGWACTGCACAGCTTGTAGCATGTAATCTGGAACAATGGTGCAGTGGGTGAAAGGAAAGAAGAAAACCATGTCCAGACTGGACAATGTGAGGCTAATAAATTCCACTTTACCAAAGTTTGAAACATTTAAAGTAAATAGTCTTATATTAACCTTCAGCTACACCATGAGTCTGAAATCAATACGATGAGGAATCTGTGTTTTGGTTCCCATCAGACCAGGATACGTTTATAAGCCTCATGAAGCTTTAGCTGCTAAAATCTGTGTAAGACCCAGGCTGTGTGGAGTAATTTTGAGGCCTACAGTAATTCAACACTGAAAGTACAGAACAGATAAAGAAGATGAAGAGCTGTGACCTATTGATCATAGTTGCATTTCAATGGTTGCAGCTTTCATAACACAGATTTCGTGAGAGAAATATGAAAATTTGAAAGAAGGTGATGCTTTTAGAGTAGAGATGACATTGTACTAAAAAAGAAATTATCTGATCAAAAACTATTGCTTTTCCTCTGAAAAAAAAAGGAAAGAGCCCAGTTCAGCCACATGAAGATGCAGATACCACAATTATATATGGAATGGTGTAAAGAAAACACAACCATAGCAATACTTTCATATTGCTCAGCCACCTGGATAACAAGAGCTGCAATTTTAAAGCCTCAAAGACATTTCTTCCTTAAATATGCTTATGACGTTGTATCCAAAATCAGATAGCTGTTATTTCTGTGACTTTGCTTTAAATTGTAGAAAGCAATTTTATTTTGGATAAAGAAAAGTCTCAACTGTTCTCAACTGAGAATGGTTGAAACACAGTCCTATACCTGGGCTTGAGTAATAATTCAGGACCTGACCACGAGGGGGCTGAGGGGGTGACAGGAAGATCGCAGGAGATCCTAAAGATGCAAATCATCCAAGAGCTACAAAATTTAAAAGGTGGAGATATATGGACTTCATCTTCTACTCCTTCCACTACCTACCCTTGTCCTTTTGTCACTGGCTATTGTGAGCTGCTGAACAGAAAGCTTTGTCTGAACTGGTTACTTTACACAAGGAATTCGTAAACCCTTTGCACAAACCTTCAGTATACTTCATTTCTCCTTCTCTCACAGTCCACATCTTAATTGTGTACAGAAACGTACAAGATTGAAAAGTGTGGCCTGGAATTATTCATGAATGCAAAAGATAGCAAGACAAGAAAAGTCCTTGAGCAAGAAGAAACTGGTTTCTACTACAGTTTCTTCATCATCAACAAAAAAAATCATTTGCATTCCAACTGCAAGAACTTTATTATTCATGACCAATCAGAATAATACTGGGCAATTTACACAACCTCAATTAAATTTCAGGGCTCACAATATGAGGGGGGGCAGGAGGGAAAACCCTCTCAATTTGTCCCTAAAAATCCTGAGCAAATCTGAGAGCAAAGAGATAGAAAGAGCCCCCACAGAGCTATTTTATGAAGCATTTTTCCTGATTCTTTTGTGCTGTCAGTCTCTGCATTAGAGAAAGAAATAAGCTTACTGCCTTCTACCAGAAATGTATAGCAGATCAAAGGGGAATAAAAAGTTGACTTTTAAAGGCAACTTAAAGAAATATAACTGCAAGCTGTATAGTCTTAGTAGGCATGACTTCTTTTCAGAATATTCCTGATGATCTGCAATGCAAATCACATGTAGATACAAATATATGTGTATATACACACATTTCTTTGTCTATGAAGGGAGAATTGTCTAATGCATTTTCTCTCTGGGCTTTCCATTGACTGATGCGATACCTTTAGCAGGGGCAAAACTGGTCAACCTGAAAGATCCCTGGTGAACTCAGTCAACAGGCTGAACATGACCTTGGCAGCTGTTTCTGCTTTCAAGGTCACTAAAAACCTTATAAACTGTTTTCCTTTCTGTCCCTCCTAGGATTAAACAGCAGTATGGTAAAAAATAACTAACTTATATTTAAGTCTCGAGAGAAAGTAAAAAAACAATAAATACTTCCAATGGGGAGATACAAGGTGCAGAAAACGGTCCATTCAGCATCATCTCCATGGACTACGTCTCCTATTCCGCTATAGTTTGCCTACACCTCTTGCTGAAAGCAAAGGCCGTTACTTTGCACATTTAGAAATCCCCCCCCTCTTTTTTTTGGCAGAACATGCTTTTTTTGGATTAAAAGAATCAGATAGGAAGAAGGCATTATGTCTTTAATGTTTTGAACTAGAGATATTCAGCCTGCAGCCTAGATGCTATGAATTACAGTCCTCATGAGTGTGTTAAGGAAATTGCTTGTTCTCAGTTAAGAATTGCAAACACATTCCTCTGATTTTTATGCTTGAATCTAGACTGTCATTATGAGGGAATGGTGGTACCCCCATATATCCTTACACAATTTCTCAATTATGTAAGGAATGCTTTTAAAACCTATTCTTCATGAAGCAGCTCCTCCCACTGCTTGTTAAACATAATGCAAGAAGAGAGGCTCTGTTGCTTTCTTCCATTACAGGTTTGGAAATCCCAGCCTGAGCATGATAGGAGTGTAAGTAGCTAAGAAGAAAAGTGTTTTTTCACTAGTCACTCAAGGCAGACTGGAAGCTGACAGCAAAAAGTAGAAGCTGTGACTCAAGTTTATGTTTGTCCCTACCTAAAATTAAGCAGCTCAGGAATTAGTGTTACCTAACAGCGGTTCTCAAGGAATCATGCATCCTCTGGGAACAGCTGAAGCAAACTGTGCCATGCTTTTCTATACCCCACAGCCAAGTCATCTCCTGTACTCCGGAAGCAAGTCACAGCATGTGAATAGGCTGAAACTCAGGACTACCACACTGCAGGGAATCCCTAGTACGAATTTGTAAGTGGTTTCTGCTTACTTTCACCGCACCTACAGTTCCGGTACAGTCAAGCTACTGAGGAAACCTTTTCCAAGTAACTACTCTTACCCCTTGGATTTTGAAGCAACATATTTGTTCATGGATGAAAGAAAACCAGACATGCTGACTGTACAGTGTATAAAATGCTTTAGAAATATCCAAGCATTTCTCTCCCATGGCTTCCCTCATGCCTTCAACTAACATGATACATTCATACTCCAAGATGCGTGGGTGCTTGGGTATGGTTTGCGTATTTTGCCTTCTCCCACCACACACAATTTCCTTATGGCGCCACAAACAGAAGTGTCCTTACAAAAGACTTGTGCTCTTTAAATTGCCAGATCGGTTTTGAAGATTCAAATTTTCCTCCTTCCTAAGGGGCTGGAAGTGTTGACTTTACAGTTGCTAAGAACTGCCAGAATGGCCCTAAGCAGTTATAGAAGACTATGAATCTGGACCAGAAAGTTTGGAATGACTTCAGAAAATCATCCCAAATTTCCTGTGTTATACCAGCTCATGTTGCCAAAGGAATAACATCTACTGCTTTGGTGCCACGCAGTGCAGCTGTGTGACTATTCAAAAGTACATTTGAAAACTGCAAAATCAGCAGGCTTCATTTGCATGCAGTCCTGGATTCTCAGATAGGTCTAATCTAGCAAATGCCACACAGGAATAGGAAACACTGTGAACATATTGAGATAATTGAGAAAATTCAGGCAAAAAAATACAGGGAGTTATTATGTACACTAATCATTATTTCTCTCACTTATTCTAATTTGTTTTGCTTGCTCTTGTTTAACTGTTCTTTTTTTTCTTCTACTTTTTTCATAACTCTATTAACCTGAACAACTGCTTATGAGATACAATTACAAAAACAAAAAAACAAAAAAACAAAAAAACTTGTCAAATTTACTTTAATAAAAGAAATATGTATTACTGTGGTATTTTGATGGCATTTACAATTACACTTGTTAGGATAAAACCTATAAGAATTATGAATCTTCCTATTTTAAAATGGTTGTCATTTGGTGTTAGTAAAAAATCCTCCCCTCTATACAAGTTACTATATAGCACATTTAGGAGTATAAAAAGGATTCGATGGCGCTCTCTGAAACATTGGTTAGGTATTTATTTATTCATTTATTCATTAATTCATTCTATTTCAGTAATACTTCAGGACCTCAATCAGGGGAACTATTGTGCCAGGCACTGAACAAATGGAATCCAGAAAGTCCTTGATCCAGAATATTTACAATGAACGATGCAACTGTAGAATGAAATATCCTGTTTCTATTCAGTGCAAGAGAGATATACCTATCTAAACAGACAATTAACCTTTTCCCAGCTTGGTAATTCTTGAGACCTGCCTGAGGTCAGTGAAGTAATAGTAAAGAAAAAGATGAAGTGCAATAATATCGGCAGGCTGTAATTAGGTGGAATTCTTTTTGCAGTTGGTTCAAAACTTTCCATGGTAACGATGTAAGAAATCTGGTCCTGCATAGTAATTCTGTACTCAGTTGTACGTTCTACTCAGCATTTCATGTCAGGCAATACAGTGAGAGTTCAAAAACTTCTGTTCTGGCATCTGACCCTGGAAAAGGAGACCCTCCATTCAGGAGCTGTGCAACACCATCGCACGTGCACGAGCAATAGTGGTACTGCCTCCTGCGAGGAGAGGGGGCTGTGCTGCRTTCCTGCCTGTAAACATGCCCTTTAGATTCTGTTTGCATCCTATTTATTTTCAGAACTGATCTGATCAGTTATGTCTTCTTATTCCTTAGGGTGCATCCTATTTCCTTCTTTTGTTAGTAGGCATTGTGGCCCAAAGCAACCCTAAACCTTCCCTAAAGGAGAAGCTAAGGATTCATGTCACAGGGAAGACCACAAAGCTAACAACTTCTGGCCTCTGTTTGCATCTCACGACTGGACAGAAGGAGGTACTGTTGTATGTGAAAGTGCTTTTCTGATTTTCCTGAGTCCCTAGGAAACTGTGGCGTGCTTAGAAGGGCCCCGCTGCTGCAGTAATTCGCACTTGGAACCAGATCACACCAACAAACCTGCTCCCAGTGTGAACTATAGAAGTGGTGTGGAGGCATATATATCCCCTTATTCTTCCACAGCTATACAACCACATAGAAAACTGTGCCCATGTGTCTTTTGTCTCCATGTCCCCCAATCTTTGCTTACTATTTTTCTTCAGATAATACTGTCCTTCATCAGCCCTTCATTTTAAGTCTTCTGAAGATCTTAATCAAAACAACTGTTAACCTGAGACTCATTGATGCATAAAATGCAAACAAAGGAAAAAGCATTGCTGAATACATGAGGGGTTTTTTTGTTTTGTTTTGTTTTGTTTTTTGGTTGAAAGTTGTTGCCTGGGTCCATTTCCAAAGAGCTAAACATATAATTATATAACATGTAATTACTCAGCTTGCCAATTATATACAGCGGGGTCAGAAGTTTTCTGCATTTGCATGAAAGGACTAACGAAATGGGTCTCAACACCTGGTCTTTGCTTGTGGAAAATAAATTTATTGAATGAAATCCAGGGGTAAAAAAAATAGCATTAGTGTTTTGTGTTCTGGCTTTCATATAATAAACATTTTTGCCAACAATTTTGTTTGCTTTCTTAATAAAAATGAGAACAATACAGTAGAATTAGATTCTTAGACTGGCAGCCTCAGTGATCCTAAGTCCCTTGATTTTCCTAAGGACAAGTAATATACTCAAGGCAGCAAAGAAATACTTTCCTAATTCTCCCAAGCCACCAACACAGCTGCAGCCTGACATATCCCATTATAGAAGGCCATTAAAGGGTACTTCCAACACAGAAAAAAATAGATGGCCTATTCCACAAAGAAGGTTATTTATATTCTAAACAAATGTATTTGTTCTATTACTATCTGCACTTCTTTTCACCAAATATTAGGTAAGGGTCAGTCAGGAATTCTGGAGCAAAAGCTAGATCTTTTAGTTTTCTTTGTCAAAAGGTCCCAGTGTAAATTTCTGGGTCCTCTGGCATTAAAAGAATTTTAAAGTAGTCTCAAAATGGTTGTGTTTTCACCCAAGATCTTTCCAAACCCTACCCAGCCAAGTTCTGTGAATTTTAATGAGGTATAAAAAATTTAAAATATCCTTTAATTGCTTAGAAAACACTGTGGCATTTTCATGGGGAGCAACCAGTCACTTTACTATTCATGCAGAATGCCATCACAGCTATTTGATTCATTGCCAACTTGCATCAGAAAAAATGCATCACCTAAAGGCAAAAAATTCTTTGTCCTTTTGTTGATTAGTAATATGAGTCAGCAAACTGCTGAAACAATGGGGCATTTGTCATATATCCCAGGAAATCAAAGCCAAGTGTTGGAGACCTGGTAAAAAACAGATTCCAGATTTTCTGCAGATTTTAACTACGTTTATGCTGAGTCTTTCAGCGTGTGAAGCTAAAGCCTGACTATAGTGAAATATGCAATGGTTAGTAAGGTCTTTAAGGTCACTATATATTCAAGATATATTTAAGATAGAGGGATAGATGCTCAGAATGAAATTTAGAACACAAAAGAAGGGAACATCAGCCAGCCAAAAATGTATGCTAAAGATAAAAGTCTACCAGAAATCCACCCTTTTGTTGAAATTTACTTGCCTGTCTTCATCCTTGAGTTAGGTGATTCTGTGGGAAACTCTAGTTTTTAGCAAGGATTTACATTTCTAGACTTTCTCTGTCATGCTTTTCTTTTAAAAAATTGAGGAAGAGAGAATTTTTGTAAATTGCCCTGTTAGGTACATGAATTCTGTCAAAAGTAACTTATTTGCCTAAACACTCCTGTGAATCCGGGTCTTTGGTCTCACCAGCTCAGGAACAATCATCATAATACAACCCCACCTGGGAAAGAGGAATCTTTTCACAGGAGAAAAGTTAAATAAAATAAGCTTCAAATATAACATGTCCAGGCAAATACTAGTTACAGTAAGAGACTACTCAGATGGCCAGTGGAACTATGCAGATTTGTACCAGCTGAAGATCTGGTCCAGTACATTCAATCTAGTGACACCACAGGTCACTGCCCACGAGGATTGTTCCTTTGGCCCTTTACACTTTTGAGGTGTATGAACTCTTATTATTTATTAGTAACATCTGCTCCTGAAAGTGTGTTACTTTTGGACTAGACCTGAGCCTAGTAACTGAGCCTCATAGGTCATCGAGCAGTTCAATCTTGAAGCCCTTGTCATTTCATTATAGTCTATTGCACAGTCCTTTGCTGTCTTCATCAGCCTCCCCTGCTTTGCTAATAAGCTTTTCTATACCTTTTCTAAATTATTTCAGTTCTGATCTTCCTTCCCTCTAAGTCTTTCTTATGTATTCTTAGTGGTTACATATACTGCCTTTTTCCCCATCATCCCCCACTTCACATCATTATCACTTAGAACTATTAAACAACTTTCTACTGAAATGCCTTTTGTCCATAAGAGACACAGACTATGTCTTCAATTTCTCATTCCTGTCATATCTTTCACATTACCTAAGCAGGCATTACTTGAACTGTGACTCTGGTTGGACTACAGATACATTTGAATCTAGGTCGTCTGTTTGAATATGTTTTGGAATGTTTCCTGCTTTTGTCTAATAGATGAAAATAACAGTTAGCTCCTCCTCTCAATATGCCCTGTTCTTTGAGCTGCTTCTTCCTCTCAATTACATAAGCACATCTTATTTTTACATCTTTTATTATTTTAACTTATTTAATACAATTAGATTTCAAACAAAAAAACCTTACATGTAGCAATATTCCACGCTGATGTCCTTTTCTTCCCTCTTTCTTGGTTATATTAGGAATGTTCTACTAGTTTAGGTTAACCTTGTTCTTTTCTCTACTGAAAAGTTTGAATTCGGGCCATACCAAAGTTCACAGGATTTAAAATCAATCTTAGAATTTCTATTTTCATCCCTTTTAAAGTTAAATAAACCTTATTTGTATCTGCCAGAACGCTATAGCTTCTCAGTAACTCCTTATTCATCTGATTCACTCCTCTTACAATGCACTTTCTTTTACACATTTCCCATATTTGAAAAGGCTGCTTACCACAGCAATGCTCACTCTAGACTGTAAGCAGGTTGATTCATCTTTTGGAGTTAGACTAATCAACTTTTTCTAATTTACACTTATCTTGATTTTTATACAAGAAGTGGTCCAAAGCCTTTTCATAGGACACATCATGCAATCACTGACACCTCAATCATACCTTGAAATGGAAGGATAACAAAATAGTGAACAAATGTTGAAGAAGATGAATTTTTAGTCTTTCACTCATAGTAAGAGAATAAAATTTATGAAAAGCAGCACTGATGGAGAATTTGTAAATTGGATCAGTTTATACAAGCAGGTAAGAATTAAAAAATGCTCACCACACAAAACATTAAGTAGTCTATAAAATAAACCCAAGGAAGAAACATGGAATCATTTTACACTACTACAGCAACTTCCTCAAGCCAATGTTTTCCTAATAATAGTCATGTAGAGCCTTGATGCTTTCAGAGCCCAGAAAAGGAAAAGAAATAACCTTAGATAACCAAGGCTTTGAAAAGTTATAAACTCTGCATGTGTTGGATGTTATTGTAATCAGAACTGGGCATGTCTGAAAATCACCATGTTTAGCTCAGGCTCTTGGAAAAATCTGCTAAGCTCACTTGCTTCACTGATCTCTGCTAGCTGGTATATACCTAAATATGTCTGTCAGAAAGAAACCAGACTTTCCAAAATTTTCAGGAGGCCCTGTGGGACCTTTAAGCCATTTACTCCACTTATTCAAATTTTTTCTTGAAAAGGTAGTCATACTATTTTTTTCTAGCTCATCTCCCCATTAAAAATGTTGAGGGGAGAAATATAAAAGAGAAATAAAAAATGTAAAAAAATATATCCTTTTTATCCTGGATTAATACAGCAGTGAGAAGTGCATTATAGTTTATATAGCAGAGACCTGTCAAAATGAGAAATAATTATTTTCACCAAAAAGAAAGAAAAAAGAAAGAAAAAGCTACCACAGAACACACGATGGACCCTAGTGTCTTGTAACATATTTAAAAATGCTCACATCTCAGGCCATGATAAATCTTGCAATAAGATCTCTGCTGCTGTGAAGTGGCTGCTTTTAGGTGAAGAATCTATAGCGGCCAGATATCATCCTCAATTTTTTCACACTGAATTATAGGGAACAAATTGGAGAGAAGTAGCCTCAAGTTTACAGTGGACTCAGGTTTCTGTTGAATATAACACTAGAAAAGTCATGCAATTTTAACTGCAAGATCCCATTTCTTCAATGYAAAGAATCTGCTTCAGAATACTTCAGTGTGGATACACTTCTTTATCTCTATGACTTCAATAGTAGCTTCTGAATCTAGAGGTAGATGTATCTGCCTTTTCTTTTTCCCTTTATTTTTACATTGAGCTAAATTGAGAATAGTGGCTCAGGTCCCTGTAGATTAAATTAAAAAGGGAATACAATATCTGCACTTTTTTTTTCTAAAAATGTTCATATCTTTGATGATTTAATGGAGACTCATCCTTTTCTCCCCTCTTCAGGAAACAATGGTGTGATAATCACCTAATAGCTGTCTTCAGTCACAGAGTTGTAATTACAGAAATAACCTAATAATACCAAGTAGCTTGCTTTTTTTTTTTTTTTTAATCAGTATAAGGTATCTTTCCAGATGACTACAGAATAGCTCTAGGTAGTTGTCTTCAAGTTTCAAAACTAGGTTGTGGAAGGAAAGTAACATAAAGATAAAAGTATGATTACATTTTATTTCTAGGTAATAAGGAAACATTTGGAAGAATAGGAAAAGTTTTCCTTTTCTGTTTTGCCTGAAAAAAGAAGCTGCTTTATGACTATTTCATTTTAAGGACAAGGCAGAGAGGAGGGAGGAAAATCAACTTCCATTTGGAAGATATTTAAATAGCTCCGTCATGGTCCTTACAGCACTGCCATTTTGAAACATATCTGAAGTGACTTATAATTTCATTTTCTCACCATCTAATATTCATCTACTTCCAAATTCAGTATGAAAATGATTACAATTCTAATGGGACTCCATCATCAAAAGACACTGGCTTGCATTTAGAAATTCCTAGTCAGTGAGGGTTTCTGGCCTTGCAGATCCAGATGCTTCAAGCACAGATTCTAGTCTCTGTTTTCAAAACAATTCCAGTATAACTTTAGCTTTTTAACACTGGCTATTTAAATCATATCACAAACCAGTTTGGTTAGGAAGTATGTTTAAGAACTCTGTTCAGACTTCGCTCTCCTCCAAGGTCAAAGTTTCTAACAGGCATCAGAAATTCCCAGCAAGTATTTTTTTAAGACACAGAGAAATGGAATATTCACAGTCCCTCTCCTCCTTGTAAAATAATTCTGAAGTTGTTACACATTTAGTGGGAACATCTGGATCCATGGATAAAAGAATACAGCTGTCTTACATGATTTATGATTCCATTTTCCTGTCTATACCTGGGGCCAATCTTGGTCTTTTTTTTACCTTCACCCCCACCTTTCACTCATATAACTTTGTCATTTTTAAAGTATTTTAAGATGATTCTCATTTTCTGGCTGTCTCAATAAATCCACCTTGAATTCCTTATGCTTGTTACTGCAGTATCTGTTCAACTAACAGATTGAACAGTCACATTCCAAGCAGAGCTACTTTAATAAAGGTAACAAAAGAATCATACTTGAAATGGAAGAGAACTTTTTAATTTTATGACTTGGCATTTTAATATTTTTTGATTTTCTGATAATTCAGCTAAGTAATGTCAAAAAGAAAATAAAATGTTATTTTTATTGGATCAAAAAGTATGTCTCCTAATGACTCATAATACTTAGGTAAATAATATGAAGCTACTTCTATGACAACTTTTCCTCTTTTTGGTAGAACTGGTTTCTACAAAAAAAGGAGAGGTAGGTTTATATATATTTCTCTATTTTATAAAAACAAATACTAATTGCATTAAGATCAGAAGTGATTTACACTGGGTCCTTCAGCATGTTACTAGCAGATGTAGGAAAAGAAGTTCACAGTGTAATTTCTGACATTTTCTTTCTCAGAGCTCAGCTGCATTAAAATTTGCAATATTTTAATATTATTTTAACTCTGCCTGTACAATTTAAACAGTGCAATGTCCCTGTTGTGTTAGAACACAGGCTGAAATACAGGCACTTTATTTGAGAATATTACAAAGCACTTTTAAATCAATAGAATGCTGTTTAAATAAGGAGTTACATCAGTATAACTATATAGTACCTATATATAGTGCTGGAACAAAAAGATGTCTGATCTRAAGATCAAACATTGGTAATAGAGCAAAGATAGCTTAAATAGCTCCAGGTCTTCGAGCCTGGGGCTTAAATCTAGGCTGCTCATGAAAATGACTGTAACAGCTGCCTTGGAGATATTTGGCGTCAAGAGACCTGCCCAGAACCACCTCCTGTGAGGACAGCCGGCTTTTACATTCACAAAGCCATTTCCATTACTTGCTACACACATAAAGAGAAATGTGTTAAGCCCAGAATTAATATCAGCTCATGTTATTTTGCAGGAATAGAAGAATGATTTCAGTAAATGAGACAATTCTTGACCTGTAACTGGGGACAAACTGAATCCAAAACTTTTTCTTCCAGAATCTGGAAAAACTTGGTTAACTTTTAAAAATGTCTAGTTATGAATATATCTATAAGCATTCCTTCGTGTTTATTACTATTTGTATTTATTTGTAAACCATTATGCCAGTACATCAAAGTATCTGTGGCCTCACGAGCTTAAGAAAAAAAACGCAACCAAACAGAAGCCCCAGCCAGCCCTAAAACACCCCAGTAAAAGACATTTTGATGATACTTGTATTGCAAAATCTTGTGCTAAACTTTTGATAAACTTGTTCATTTTTTCATTAATTTCTTTTAATATTGATCTATTAACATTTAAATGACCAAATATGAACCAATCAAGTAAATATTTAGTATTCAGATGAACTTAAGCCAAAACCCTAGATCTAAAACTATGAAAATTTCAGGCTTGGGACAAATCACAACTGGATCTAAACTTCTCATCTGGTAGGTCTGACCAAACCTGTATAGGAAAAAAGTATTTGGAAGAGCTTTAGAAATTTGCCTAATTTCTCCTCCGCATTTTCTTGAGTCAAAATTCATATTTTTGAATAACTGCATTAATCTTTAAGAAAACAGAACAAGCAAGTCTAATATTTTTATTAGATTGAAAAGGTTTTCCAGCCAAAGTGGAGATAGTTAAAGGATGGCAGTAATATTAAGGTACATTAGATTTTATTTCACCTAAGAAATGAGACATTCACAGAATGGTCCCTGCCAATGTAACGTCTTAGAAGGTACAAACAGACTGATTTCCTTGGCTGGTTTGCACAAGAGAGTGGTAAGCTTGATTGTAAACCATGGTTCAATTCTGTCTGCATCTGTAGGAAAGTTCTAAATGAAGTTTATTTCACCACATAACTATTGTTTTGATCCTGAAAAATCCAGAAACTGTATAAACATATATGTATATGCACACAAATGTCTATTATAATATTGACTATCACTAAAAAAAAAAAAAAATCCCCTTTTTCATACCTTATTGGTAAAAACTGTAATGAATCCTGAATCTGACTAACTTAAATGTAATGTTAACAAATTTTATCAATGAATGTTCAGAGAGTTACTGACTGCAAATTGAAGTAAACTGCCTTCAGTAAGTCAATAATGCTAAACTACAAATATGACCTACCAACTACAAATATGACCTATGGCTACAATATTTAATTTTTGTCTTCTTAAAGGGATATATGCTACATTACAACATCTTCAAATTACAACTCTATGGTTCAAAACCCAATGAACAGGTTTTTAAGCAATTAGGGGTAAGAAAAGTACTAGCACTACTAGCACTAATGAAACCTGATATGCTTTTAAAGGTGATATTTGCCATCACTGACCTTCTGCACAAATCAGCAGGAATAGCACTTTAAGGAACTGATTGTAGCTGAGAACATTACCCAGAGGAAATGGTACAAATATTCCAAAGCAGTTACTGGAAAAGCTGAAATAGCATGTTACTCTACTCAAACCATATAAAAACATTTAGCCTATAATGTTATAGCAGTATTTTTCTGGGTCAAAGCTTATTCCCCCCTCCTTTTAAAGAAGTAGAAGGGCTCTACTTAATCTCTTTTTAAAGGGTCCTTCAGACATGTTTTCAGTTGGGTGCTTTACTGAGGTAAATAGCAACAGCCACATTATCAGAAAGAAATTGCCTATATATATGGAATTTCTTTAATTACACAAACAAAATGAAACAGATCTACACTATTTGGCTTTCAAAATATTTGGTGTAGTGTCACATATGAAATTATTAATATAACTGAAAAAGATCTGCAAGGTATGTAAGAACCTGGTAATGCTGAAAGAGAAACTGGTCAAAAGGTTTGCCTATATTAGCAATTTATCTTGAACCAGGAGCGGACTTTTGAATTTAATCTCCTAATTGTGTCCAGCTTGCCACACTTTGGTTCACATCTTGGAGGAGTTCTTTTAGATGAAAGATTCTCCAGGTGGGTACCTAGCACACACCAACTGAATGCGCCTTCAGTCCAAAGTATCAGACTAGAATTAGTCTGAAATAAAATTCTCCTGAAATTGTACAGTCTGAATGCTGCATCTTCAGCACCACCTGTTTACTTACTGCGGATGCCACACTGCTTGATAATGTAGCCAGAGATTACCATTACTGGTCCTTACAGCTCACTTTAAATTAAGTACTTTCATTACGTTGCATTCCTGTGTGACTGTGCTACATCTGTATAGATGACAAAATCTGGAGACATCCCAATGTGAAGAAGAAAGATTAACATGGCCTAAATAGTGGAGTCAAAGTCAGAAGCATATATGGAAAGTATGAAAACCCAGATAATACACTTAGAGTTACTACGAGCATGGCAATATTAATACTATTAAATAAAAACTGGTAAAAAATTATCTGGAAGACAACATTCTGATCACTTATATTTTAAAAAATAGACTGAAAAAGTGAAAAATGGGTTACTACATTGATCAGATGGAATTTCTATCATAGGAGAGAAGACTGGAAATGCCTGTTTCTTACCCTAGCAAGATTAAAGTTGAGAGAAGGCATAGGTACTCCTTAAATGCATGGGAGTAAACACTATAAAGGAAGAAGAGCTTTGCAATTTTAAGATACTATTTATTGCAAGAAGAAATAAGTATAAGCTGTGCATGGATAAATTTCATCTGGAATTTAGTAAAGAAAGTTTCTAAATATTGTAAAACTTTGGAACAACCTATCTAATGAAGTAGCAAAGAAAAAGAACCTTAACTTCAAGGAAGAACAGAATAACACTCAAAAGGGATTTTATGATATGAATATGAATATGATATTTCAAGGGACTGGACCTGATGGCCTCAAAGATCTGTTTCTATCCAATGTTCATAATTTGCTCAAAGAATAAATACAGTGAATACTGAATATTGTATTACTCATTCAAAATATCCACCTGGCTTTTAGGTTGCTTAGGAGGTAACTATAGCAAAATACTATCAGATCGTCCTTCCAGAACAATAGTTTGTTGCATACAGGGATTAAATTGACCTGCGTAATTAATAGAGTCAGTCACAGAACCCAGAAGAGAATCCGGAAGTCAGGACTCCTTGATCTATGTTCCAGTTACTGGGCTGTACTCCTTTCTCATTAAATTTCAAATAATTGCTTTTATAGCCCAGATACATGTACCTTAGTTTTATCAATCAGGCTGAAGTCCCAGGGAGGCATTTTATTATACAGAGAGCAGGATATATATATGTATACAAATAAGTTATAATACCATCCATCTTTACAAACATGAAGTGGGCTGCCACCATATTCATCAACTAGTAACAAAAAATATGAGGCCAATCTGATTATTATGCACAACTTCTTTTTGTAGGATAGCACTCCATTTTTGTTTATCTGCAGCCCTACCATGGATTACTCTAACAAGTAAATACAAACATTGCTAGCACAGACACACATGATGAACCCATGAAAGAGAAGGCAGCATAAAGTGCCACAAGCCAAATAATGTTGGGTTTGGTCTGTGAATCTATATTTGGTTATTTACTCATTTGCTGTCTGTTCCTATCTTCTCCCTTATTTTACAACTTTTGCCTCAGCTGCTTAACCACACCTGCAGGCATTATCCAAGTGTTGACTATCAAGAGATATCCAATTTCTGAGCCTCTGTATTATTTTTTCTTACCAACAATGTAAGCCAGGAATTCAAATAGCTCCTTCTTCACAGAGAGAAATCATGTTACTGGCAGATCAGGTCAAGTCAGCCTGAAGGGCTGTGAATTGTATACGAGATAAATTTTAATACAGATAATTTTAAATCCTGACAAATTTTACTCATTCAGATACAATAAGATAATAACGGAGTTAAGTAATCCATAAAAGCAGTGAGAAAGATGAAAAAGTACAAAGAGAGGTGAGAGAAATTAATGATTTTGAAAGCATTTAAAAGGGGATTAATAATTTTATAACATTTAAAGCCATACATCAAATAAATAATCTCAGTTAAATGATTATATTTAATATTATTTTCTGTTGAGTCCAATAATTAGTGTTTGCCTTTCCCAGAATGAGTTTGAGTTTGAGTCTGAAAATGTCAAGAGAAGGAGAAATCACCAAGATTTGTCAGTCTTTGCTCCAGTGGTTAATCACTTTCATTGTCAAATTAAAAAGAAAGAAAAAATCTAATCTCTACATTTCTGGAGTTCATCTGACCTCACTTTCTAGTTTCCTTTGGAATTAAAAGGTCTTTTAGTACCAAATGCTTTCTTCCTGTGGAGAAATACAATTATCTAAAAAGTATTGTCTCTCTGTTTTCTTTTGGTAAAAGAAACAAGCTGAGATTTAAAAAAAAAAAAAAAACACAAGAAGAGGTATTTTCTTCCTCTTCAAAATGTTTTTGTAATTATTTCCTAAAGTTTCTTCACCTTTTCAGCATTCTTTAAAGAAATGCTTGCACCAGCACAGGATACACTATTAGAAAATTGATCTTATTACTCAGTATAGGATTAAACTTTCCTGCCTACGGGTAATCATCGTCCTGCTCCTAGTCCAGTCAGAGAAGTAAAATCACCTCCCAGTTCCTATTCACTATTCCTACATCCACATACTGCATCAGCCCTTTTTGCCAAAGCATCAGACTGATGTTATGTTTATTCCAGTAAATGAAAAGGGCCAGGAGTCAATCTGTGACTGTAAGTATACGTGGCACAGCATGACTCAAATCTATCCAACTAAAACATCTTCCTYCTTCAAACACGTTGTTGTCATTCATTCTGCCTACGGGGAACAATTCCCAGCTCGTGAAATCCCTTGGGCTATACGTGGGATGGAGCTAGCAACAGCAACCATGCTAGCCAACCTGGTCACAATTAAATGGTATGTTCAAGCCCAAACCTTAGTCCTGCTTTGGTCACTAGTGCAGATATAGCACGAGTTCACAAGAAGTTGGTTGTCTTTTATCAGTCTAAATACTCTTTGGAGTTACTTAGTTTGAACAAACTATTCAACAACCAGTAGATATGTTGTGAATTTCTTGATTTAAATTTACACACTAGACTGCATTAAAATCTATTTTGTCGAAATAGTTCCAATTTATCAGACAATGGCTCCAGATGGTTCCACATAACTGCCATAGGTTCCATAATTATTTACTGCTTTCTCAATCTTTGTTTAATTTTATCAGCTATTATTTTAGCTTTACTCCCAGGTCATTGATAAAAATATTTAATAGAGTCAACCCTGCTATTACTGTTTCTATCACAGCCCTGTTACAAACACCCTCATTCAGTTCTGATTCTTTTGTGCCATCTATGCTCTAAGTTCCCTCAGCTGGACAGCACATAGTCTACTGAATGTATGCTTTATCCTTGAAGATAAAGAAATTCATATGCTGTTATGTCAAATGCCTGGCAAGCATGTCTAAGTACGTTATATCCATCCAAATACTCTTATAAAACAAATTGGTAGTTTTATTAAAAAATGATTCAGGCTTATCTGGCGAGATATATTTTCATAATGTACATTGACAAATGTTAATTATTTTCTCATTTCCTAATTCTTTATCGGTAGAAACCTGTGTTAGTTTGATGTCAGTCTAATCAGTCTATAGTTGCTTAGGTCATCTTGACTGCCCACTTGGAAAATTATCGTAACAAGCATACTTTTAGATTTCTGGAATGTCCTTGGTATTTCAAAACACATTGATAATTATCATCAGTGGGCCAGACTTTTAGTCAGCTATCTATTCACAAAGATCATCAGTCTCCTCAGCTGCTAATGGACTGCTGAGCAATTCAACAATCTTGTATGATATAAGCATATCATCTTTACTCTTTCCAAATACAAATGTGAGATATTTATTAAACACTTTAACGTCTTCATTTTTACTAACAATATTTTATCTTTTCAGTCTGCTACCAACACTATCACCATTTTTTTTCACCTAATGTACTTAAAAAAATTCCTTTTTCTTCAGACTGAGTCATATATTTCATCCTAATAGCCTTATTTTCTTTTATGAATTTTATGCACAACATAGTATGAGCAATGTTATTGATTATCTATTTTATCCATTTATAAAAACTATTGCTTTTTCAATAGCTATTTTCATTTTGCCTTTGAATCAGCAAGCACATCTAGTCAAAACTGTTCTACTCCATGATGAAGARCCTGCTAAGCAGAAAGATATCAGAAGACTATTTTATGTTGCACAAAGTGCAGAACAGAAAGCTCTCTCTGTAGAAGGGAACTTTTGTAAAAGTGTTGAATCTATGACAAAAAAAAAAGCCACTAACTTTATAATCTTGCAAAACCCAAAACCTAAGGCCACCACAAAGCAGTTAAGGACTAGTAGAAAGTCATACATTTCATCAACATTGTATGTCTTTAAAAATCATGAAAATTTCAAAATTCATGACTATTTTTGATTAGAAAAGTGATTTTTTTCCTACTAGAGGGGAAATCCTACTTCCAGTAAGTCAGTGATGAAAATTCTAGGATTCCACCCAAATTATGAATTTATTTCTCAGGGGAATTTTCTAATTCATAAGGACTGGAAAAAAATAACTGTCTTACTTTTACGGTAGATGAGATGAAACTGTCTTTGGCTGCTTTCACTTCCAAGGAAGAAAGCTTTTTTTTGTCTTTATTGTTGTCTCTCTATGGAACAACACTTCCTTTCTTTGAACTCTCAAAAATGTTAGGTATTCAGTTCAGGAGAACATGGTTATCTGTTAATGCACTGCTTACGTTAATGATCTTCCTTTTTCTGACTGCTATGGTCTTCCATATCTCTATCTAAAACTCTTGGTCTTTTAAAATGCTGAAGCTAATTTAATGATCTTAAAGGTTACCAAATGGACTGTTCTGTAATTTTTTTCTGAGAAAGTGATTGGGTCGGCTTTATTTGCAAAGGCCTAAAACTGTATCTTGCCACCTGTAACTTGCAAAAGAGCTCTTCTAGAGTCCAAATGAGAAACTTAATTCCCAACAGCCTACATAATTTTTTACTCTTATGATGAGATTACCTATAAAAACCTAATGAATTTTTTCATCTGTGCAACAAAAGAGATTCCATGGTACCAGTTTCTAGTCATTCATAACTCAGCCAGAAATGAAGTATCTAATCTGAGGATGCTTAAGATGTAGTAGCATATTTCTATTTCATTGCATACCCTTTTTTCTTACTTCTAGCCATGCCAAGTGAAATTCTGCCTTTGTTTGTTGGAGTTAAATGGCGATCACAGTCAGCATGATAATTCAGAAATTCACTGACAAATCAAACAGCCTCTTGTAAAAAACAGTAACTCTGATTAGCAAAAAAAATTGGAAAAAAAAATTGTCCCAGGCAACTTGTCCATTTACCAGCTTGTGTTTTGAGTATACGCAGCCTGAGAGTGCAGTTTAATCAATTGCTACAACAGATCACAAGGGTTTAGGTTCCTGCACTGGTTAACATTATCAAGAGCCTGCTATTTTTTATAGTGTCAATGTATTTATTTTTTTCTGCTTAAAGTGATTGGCAGAAAGACCCAACTGTTGTAAACAATGTTGAATGTGATGCCTTTACCATTGCTTAAGGGGGAAAAGTCAAAAGACAGATGGAAAAATCAAGTGATGGAATGGTGTTTCTGTCATAATTAAGTTATATGCAGACAAGACCGTGTGTCCATAATAATCGACAGTCTGCTTAGACATTTAGCAAACAGTTAAATATGCTCTGTGCAGTGTGATCTTTTTTCTTATATCCTTTGTGGAAACTAGGTTTGAATTTATGCTCAGTTTATCAGGCAGAAGAGAATGCATGTTTTTCTCCCACCCCAAAGGAAATATGTTGTAGACTACCTAGAAGGAGATACATTAAAGAGAGGGCACTCAAGCAATATGTTAATGAAAGGATTTCTTTTGCTTATAAAGGTACAGAGGAGTAATGTGCAAACTGGTTGAGGTAAGACTAGAATCTACTTCCTGCTCCACAATACCAACTCCTTCACTATTCACTACTCAAAAAGCTTCACTGAAAGGTAAATCAACATTTCATGAGGTTAGAATGTGCTTGTTAAATAATTAACATCATTATTTTTAATGCTTTCTTCTTCACAACTTCTGTGCTCAGCTGTGACAGGAATGGGAAGTAATAAAATGCAAGCAGAAACACAGCAAACATTGGTGGAGGCTCTCTTAGAGGGCCAGTAATCCCAGTAACAAGGACAGATCAGCAGGATCCTGGCCATATTCTAAAAGGCTCTGTTTACATGCAAGAGTTGTACTGTTATGACTATATCAAAAGACTTATGCAGTGCAATCCCTTAAGTGTGGCTATGATTGCTGGCATAATGGTATGAAATTGCTTTCACTACTAGAGTTTATTTATTCTTCTCCAGGAACTAGAACTGATACAACTAAGCACATAATTACACATATCTCAGTTTAAAGAAAAAACACTGCAGCCAACTGCGTTTTACTAGTACAAAAATGATGTTTAGACCAGACTTTAACTTCCAACTGCAACAATTTTCATCTGGAATTTCCTTTAAGAGAGCAGTGTTTTATTTCTGCTCCAACCAGGAACTGTAGTACACAGTAGATGATAGTGTGATTTTTTTTTAAACTGCTCTGGCAGGCTGCTGTTTAGCTCAGCTGTGTGCAAGAGGGAGCACTGCTAATTCCCCCAAGCCACCACAGATACAGTTCTGATTACCTTTCCTACTGCTTCTGTAGCAGTGCAGCCCTTTAACAGGGAGCTTTGGGGAGGAACAGAGTCCTTAAAAACAATACAGAAGAATTATGAATTTGACCCAGCCTTATAGTTTCTGCCACAGAGGACAAACCCTCTGCTCGGACGGACAAATAAGAATGCAAAGTCTGTGCAGAACTTATACGAATATTGTTTCATAAGGACACGATCTGAATATAGGTTTTGGTAACAAGGAAATGGCTTCCTTCAAACCCTATGATTTATTCAAATAACGGAATCTGGCATCTGTCTTTTACACAATTCTGACTGATCAGGTTAAGTACTCCGGAAACACTGCAGTGTATTTTGCTGCTCTTTGCGACAGGATTTTTGACTGACGTCTGTATCGCCATCGTATCCCAGCCCAAGGTCTTTTAGATGATTTCTTAGGTGATTCCTACTATCAGTCAAAAAAGGTGAGAAGAATGTGTCTGGCAAGAAAAAGAAAGTGAGCTGATGAACTGCTTAACAGCTGTGGTATACATGTGTTAAATGTGTACGTGCACAGTAGTGTAAATGACTGTCTTGTGCTCACAAATGTGTGTTTCTGTGAGTAGTTTATTTAAACTGAAACAGATATGTGTTAGGTCTGTTGTATGGGAAAGGTATAAGGGTGCGTTGTGCACTGCTTATAGACATATCTAATAGGAACACGGAGATAATATATTTTCATTAAACTATGCATTTTCAAAACTAGGACATTTTACAGAAAATGGATCAATTTCAGTGACCTTTTATGTAGGCAGTCTTACAGGTCCGCATTTTTCTGATTACTTTTGCTGGCAGAGGGGAGACAGAAAAAGAAAAGCTAAAAAAGAAAAAAGGCTTTCTTTTTCCATCTTAAAACATCTGTTTTGACACTTTTTGAGTTTTGGGATTGGGATTTTGATGTTTTGGTTTAATTCCAGTGCAGACTAAAAACAAATGTCATACCTCGAGAGTTTTCACGCATTGAATTGTTATTCTCCAGACAGTTATAGCTATGGTGTGAGTGTGCGTGTGTGTGTGTAAATAAGCAGAAAGGGAATGAGATATTACTTGAAATGCCTTTGCCTATGAAAAGACTAAATAAAAACTGAACAAACACACATTGTAAAAAATGAGAAACTGAGTGAGGACACCAGCATTTGGCCTGAAAAGGAGAATGATACAAACAGCCCCAAGCCTCCAGGTGCAGAGAATCAAACCAATGTTCTCTTGCATTCCAGCCACATCTTTTATTGCATATAAAGTATAAAAGACACATCTCTCTAACACTTTGCAACAAGTGGCTGATCGTTACTAATTCCTCTGGTATTCATTGCAGGGTGATAACGACCACGATGACCTAACTTGGTTTTACACATGGGATTATTTACTGTTCTGGAAAAGCCTGGACCTTGGTTCAGGACTATGTAGTAGCATCAGCAGTATCATATTCTGTGCTAATGGGTTTTTAATACAAATTAAATTTTTGTTTGGGTTTTATTTCAGTCTCTGAGACTATTTTAAACTATGGTTAGTAGTTTTAAAAGACCGATTGTGCTACAGTAGAAAAATATGCTTATTAATAAAAATAATAATTCTTATGAGATTTGTATGCCCCAAATAGATCAATATCTACTTTGCAGAAGGAGTTTGATGGTTCCTTTTCTTCTATCCAACAGCAAATACTACATCTCTTCAAAAAGTAGTGAACAGCTCTACATCTACCCGAATTTTGTGGCAGCACCAGAACAATTTGGCACCTTTGTCACCACCACCACCCTCTCCTTAGAGTAGGGCATGGTGCTGGGGCTGAATGAACTCTCCAGCTCCAATAACAAGCACACTTTGTCTTCTGGCCTCCATACCAGACATTATCTGTGTTGTCTCTGTCTCAGTCCCTATCTTCTTGCCATTAGGAAGTAAATGTATTGGCTCTGCTCAGGCACTGCAACAACCCTGCATGGGAGACACCAAACCAGGAACTATGGCCACTGTGGATTCTGGCAACTGCCTCCCTCTTTTGCTTAAGAGAATAACAGCCCTGGTGATTTATGTGCAAAGAATATAGAGCAATTACAGAGACTAAAGACTTAGTGGAGTTTGTGTCAAGAGTCACTTGAGATGCCCAAGGGTCACCTGCTTGACCTCCGGCTACCACTTATGAAGTGTGTGGGCCTTCCCTAGGTCACATCTTGTGTCATATACACCAACCCAACAAGGATGACTCAAGTATCCCAGCACCTCTGAAAAGCCAGTACTTGCCTGTGTTTATGTAAACTGAGCAGAACTTCCRGTGTCCACGTCATTCACTTGTGTGAAAGGGATGATATTTTCTTTTCTACACGCAATATCATTTCTTTGGCATACACAATGGCACTGAGAAATTAACAGGATCGCAGGTTACAACAGTCACGTAAGTGTTCTGCACCTGTGCCAGATCACAGCCTCAGTAAACATGGCTGGACCCTGTTGCACTCTGAATGGAAAGCCATGCAACCACACGTCAATGAATGTTATTTATTTATGAATGTATTCTGCAACCCATGATATATTCAAAGCTCTGGTTAGTGCTCAGAGAAAAAGGCAGAGAAAAAGGAAATACAAATTCCATAGTTACAATCCAATGTACTCGCTAGAATGATTATACAAGTATTAAGTTCTTCTACAGTATTCCCAAGAGTATAGTATCACACAATAATTTGCATGACTGAGATGAAAAAGTTTTGGGGAAATCTGTTTCTGACCATTGGAATCTCTACATCCTCTTGACTTCAAACAAGACATGGAAAAGTCTATTTACTTATGAATTCCCTTTATATTAGGCTTAAAACGTATGAAGGCTTTGGAGGGTAACCTATGATAATTATTGATTATAACTGGCACAGAGCTAAAGAAGGAAACATTTTCAATACAAACTGGCACAAGCACTATTTGTTTTAGCAGTATAACAAATGCAGTTCAGAAACCCTTGCAGGCTTGTGAAGAGTTTTATTTTTTCTTTTCCAGAGTGCAAGCATAGTGGTAGGAGTTCATTAATTCAAGCAAAAAAAAGTTTGCCTTCTAGTCTCACAGAGATGATGATCTGCCTTTGCCTACCAGGAACTGATTCCTAGGCATACTTTTTCTCTCTGGTAACAGTAAGTGTACAGGGCAATTAAAGGTTAATTTAGAAACCTAAGTGCTTACACTTCACTTTGCAAGTCTTCAGTCATAATTTGAGAAGCATCAACATACCAGTAAATAATATACATGTACATGGTTGTTAAGAGGTGCAATAAATCCATTCTAAACCACATATTTCTGTACTAAACATTGGCAGGGATTCATCTGAGAGGACTGGGTAAGGAAGAAGTGGAAATACTTACAGCAGTTCTAGAGTTCATGTACAAAAAGATGTGCGAGAAGTTTCAAAATATACTAACTGAACATTAGGGATAACATTTCTGAAAAGAAGTTCTACAAAGCTTAGGAATTTTTACTCCGGGGATGTTAAAGAACCTTTATAATCTCTGAAAGTGGATTAAGGAAAACTGGACAATTTTATCGAGGAATGTAGTTGACCTGACAGCGGTCAATGGACTAAAGTGTGCAATAACATCTGCTTTCAGTTCTAATTTCTATCACATCTGGGATAGGTGATGTCTCTAGTATCTTCTATATGGCAAAGTTTCAAGAACAAAAATTATAAAGAAAGGTCAACTGGTTTGTATGAACCATGTGAAATGTATGAAATGTGAACCAAACTGTGGATTTCTAGCTAAATAGTTTATTTGTCAGCAGAACCAGAAACAATCCCTTCTTTATAAATCAGGTAGACTTTAAAGTGTGTATTAGCCATTGAATTTATATACCAGATGGACTTAGTTTCATTACCTCATCATCTGTTTCCCCTTCCATCCTATGTTTTGTCACATATGCCTGTGTTTTGCAAGCTTGCGATTAGGATCTGACCCAACAGATGAATATGTATTAAAGTGCTTGGGCACAGCAAGTAGCCAAAAAATCCAAGATTAATAATGGTAATCTGTTCAAGGCACATGCCCAGTATTTATTATTGTTATTTTTTTATTCCAGTCATCAGAACTCCCAGAGTAATAGATGTTCTTAGTGCAGGGTTGCAGGAGCACCAGGGAGGAGAGGTGTGCTTTCCCTGGCTGGCAGGGGAGCGCACGAACAGACAGCTTGAGCATCCAGTATCACTGTGTCATTGCCCATTCCAGGCCTGACAGCATCGGCATCCACCCATCACTTCCTAACAGTTCCCATTTGTAGAGGATGAACATATATTGGTAGTGAGATCTTTTTTCTAGGGTTCAGCACTAAAGAGAAAAGCTGAGCCAAGTATAATAAAACTGTAAAATATAATTTTATATAACTATAAATTTTAGACATATAGTGATGTATATATGTAGAGTCCTAATTACCTCTACACTTTCTGGTTTCATCCAGAAACAGAAACTGTGCAAAAGAAATACTCCTAATATCAGTGGAAATTAAAACATGCTGGAAATACCATAGGAACTTTCTCTATTATTTTTATTGAATGATCTTAATACCAGAAAGGTTTGACTAATGGTGTGAAATTCTGGGAACATCTGGGAATTTTTAAGGTTCACCCACACTAATTCTGTACTTTAATATATGTTGTATAAAACCACAGAATGAGTCTGAGGGATTTGTTTCCACATGATGAAACTGGGTCTAAAACATGGGATTCTGGAAAAAAATTGTCTCTTTATACAATGAGAAAATACACACTTACATTATGAAGTATTTTCTTTTTAAAACATTTAATGAAGAGTCTTATAACTGTTTAAATTAGGCATAAATCAACACCTTAATAAGATTAGTAAGAAACTTATTAGCATTAATATTACTAATACACTATGAGAGTGTATTCCTAATTACCAACATAAATTTCTTATTGCTGGTTCTCATCTATTTATCATTAACCACTGTCACAAACATAAGACTAGACTAGGTGAATTACTGACAACCTACCTGTGTGGGGTATCAATTGATTTAACTCCATGGAGTCAGATCAATTTACCTCAACTGCAAATTTGCCCTGTTGTTCAGATTCAGGCACTATTTTTTGCTTATCATATCTGAAAAGACAGATCTTGACCTTTTAAGAAATATGAATATGCAAACACCAGCTAGCTTCATGGGTACAAGAAAACAAATATTCTGGGAATCAGTAAAGGAACAATTCTTTTCAAAAAGGAAGTTAAAAATATAGTATATTTTCTGTAATGTTGCCTATTCCTGCCGCTTATCTTAGTGTTGGCTGGATAATCCTCAGCACAGAATGCTGTAAAATAAAGTATTTCTTCACTTTTTTAAAAGAAGATATCTGTAGTTGCCTTAGCATGGGTGAAAATGGTCACAAAGAGAGCAGCATATATTGGCAATTCACACAGAAAGGTCCACAGCATTTAGGTGTATGTGTCAATCTCTCTTTTCTTTCTAATAAGATGTTTTATGCAAATACCCATTCTTTCTGTCTCCCACCATAAAATACAAAGCAACCACAAAATCACCACCACCAAACACAACCAGCAAGTACAAGCTTCCTTGCATCCAGACTTTGAGTACTTTCACAGTGCCAGTCATGAATATGGAATAATGCCAGCAAAACAGCACCTTAAACCTCTTAAGTGAAAATTTCATTTTTTGTAAAATGCCTTATGATTCTCTATACTACATCATAAAACTACTCTGCTGTGCTTTTAGGGAGGAAGCTTACTGAACTCCAAATATCTCATTACCAAAGGTTCAAGCAACCAAAGGGAATACTAAGCAGACACTTGATGAAGGAAGCTTAATACTGTACTTATGTGCATTTCTAAATTCATATCATAAATGTTCCCTGCTTATAATATTATCGCTAGGAAGACATTGTTCACTTACCGTCTGCAGCCCTAATCCAAAAACATACTTAGGCTGAAGTTAAAGGCTATGGGGTTTATAAATGTTTATCTCCCAGTGAATTTCAGGGCTACGTAACACCTTCATCCATCTGAAACAACCCATTCCTCAAAAACAGAAAAGAAAAAAACATAAAAGCCAACCCAAAAGCAGCCATGTAACTTCAAGTGTTTAATTTATGCATGTTTTAAGTATTGAAATCAATTAAAACCCAAACCTGCACAATGATTTTAGATGTTCATTTTATATTAAAATGGTTTAATATTGAGTATCAAAATCATTTGGGTAATTACAAAAAARAAATCTGGATCATTTGGAAACTTTTCAAAGAAATGGTTAAATACTGCTGAGCATTGCATTTTCCAATATTCAATAAACAAAGCCTATATAAATTAGCTGCTATGGCTCTCCTTGGATTAGAATCTCAACTGCAAGAAATACAAAATAACAATCAAAAATAAGCAAATTATCACAGCAAATGATGTCCTTATCATTAAATTGCATCTAGCTTCACATCACTTTTCAGGTTCAAATGAAGCAAATAATAATGCCACTAATCAATGAATAGTCTTGGGTCATCAGCAACCAGACTTTATTTAATAACTTCTTTCCAGTCAACTAACTGGGGGGGAGAGATGGTGACTGATACATAATTCCTGCAGGGTATTATAAGAGTTAGACACTTAACATTGGATTTTGAAAGTCTCTTATTTTTGGAAAATATAGCACTTGCATATCATCCAGCAGAACCGGTACCGCTGTGTAGAAGGTAGCAGGGCCTTGTCCATTCTGCCAAGCACTCTGCACTTGATTAATACAAATAGAAGTTGTGTGGCAAAAGCCATAAATATAATCTCTTAGGTGTGACCTTGAAGAAGTAACCCAATTAAATCAATTTGGTATTTATTCAGCCTTGATGCACTTGTAGCATCGTTTGTTATGTGAGCCTTTCAGACTTCTCAGCCAACTTAATCCATTTCAGTCTAATGCTTTTCTCCTGTCTTTATTTCCATACATCTTCATTACCGGCACTCCAGTTCAAGCTGCTGCTGAAGGGTTAAGCAGCAGATATTTATTAAATCTAAACTCAAACAAATGTTAGCACAGAGCAGCTACTGGAAGTATAGAGATAAAAGGCCATTTGCCAGCTTAATTAAAATTAATCAGAAATAATGGACTGTCTTGAGGAAGAATAATATAAACACATAACACTAATCTCACAAACCCAAATTATACAATAATTTGAGACTCTAAGTCTCATTGATTTAATACAATATTTAGTGACAGAGAAAGGTTTAGGAAAGATCAGAATGTGTTCTCTTACATGATAAAATTCATAACTCTGATTCAAAGTCCTGCTGTAATGTTTTAAAACAATTCATAATTAGAGCTTCCTTCTGACATTGATATCAGTTAGAAAGGCTTTCGTAATGTGATCTTAATAGGCTATTAATACCAGGACAAGATTAAGGGATTTGTTCTATCCTTCATGAGCGCATGTAGCTGCTGGTAAGATGAATGGCAAGTATCTGTTCCTATGGATCGCTGCAGAGCATGTTCTGTGAGGTTCACTCCCATCCTCCTCACACGCCTTCCGGAAAATTCTAACTGCCTGAGAAAGACTGACAATCCGTAACCGTCACAACACTTTTCTCATCACTTAGTTATGAGAAACAAACTGAGTTATGTTTCTTATAACTATCTGGTTTTGTTTTTCTGATTGTCCTGGAACTTAATGTTCCTTTTTCCTTCTATTTTCTACTTCAGTTTTTGTATACCTAAATAAAAAGAAGTAACTGTAATTTTGAAAAGAAAAAAAAAAAGCATGTCTGTGCTAGATCATTACTGTCCTAGTCTACCTTTCCTATCTTTGTTAAGATATTAGGTCCTGTGTAATAAGTAAAGTATAGGTGCTTAAAAACATTGTTAGAAAGAAAAGTTTAGTTGTATGCATCCTGCAAAACCCATTCAGTTCTTGCACTTGTTACATCAGGATACTTCAGAAAATTAATTTCAGTTAACTAGATTACTTGTACCTTATTATATGCCTGTGTAAACACCTTAGTTCAGAATTAAAGTAATCTTAATTCAGTTTGACTTAATGTACTTTAGAGGTAAATTATGTTAAATCAGATTTAGGTCACTTTAATTTTGAGGACGAGTGTTCACATAATTGTTTGTGTGATTTAACCAATCCACTTTGAATTCACACTTTTAGATCATTTAAATTACTTTTCCTCAGTGTCCTCATGCAGACAGACCCTTTCTCTCCTTTCAGAGGCTGTGCTTTTAAAAGAAGCCCAAAGCTCCCCGTGTCTCCTAGATGCTTATGGGACTGGACAGAGTTTTGACACACTGCATTTCTGGAAGGTGATTTTATAAGCCTATCTGCTTATGTCTGCTCCCTCCAATCACGCAGCAAGCAACTGAGGTGAGTCCAAGTTGCTTTTTGCTTCTCTATTGTTTCTGTTCCTTTAGGAAGAGCATTTGGAGGGAACAGTTATAGTGCTTAGGATACCACGAGGCTGGCAGAAGGTGTCCCATTCCATGTCCCACAAGGGTATGAGCATCTTTAAGATTGTTCAGAAGAAAAGTCACTGCTGATGCTATAACTTTCCATGATGCTCTTAATGAAATCCCAGCAAAGATATAATCAATCAATTTGCCTTCAGTTGTTGTGTAAATTTGAGTGATTAAAAAGTCAGCACTCTGTGTAATCCCTGTCCTTCCTCCATAAACACAGGTCAGCTCAGTGGTGTAGTGGCAGAACCATGTCCTTCTGAACACGGAGACACAGAGCAGGCACCAGGACCTCCCAGATCCTCCAGTTCAGTCCCACACTATCATGGGCAGTTACGCCACTGAAAGCTTGGTGCATTACTTGGATAGATGGATAGATATCTTCTTCTAATATCCTGACTAAAAGTATTTATGAGCAGATAATGTGCCTTTTTGGACTGTATAGCTGTTTTTAACCCCAGATGATTCAGGGACAATTATCCCCAATGATTCTACATTTTGCTGCATTTTGCAAGCTCATAAACTTTCCTCTAGTCTTTCTACTTTGACCATTTCAGTAGCCATACCAAGCTTTTATTCTAGTTTTAATTCATCTCTCTTGTTCCAATCATTCAAGAAATGAAGATTTATGAATGCATTTTTCAACAACATTGTTACTGCCTTATCTTTACTGATATACAGTATGTGGTTAACTCTGGGATCAGGGTGTCCCCTTTTTGAAAACTCCCACGGGCACAGACCTCTTCATAACAGATACTAAAAGCAATTTTATCTTGCATTCAGTAGGCCCGAGAGGGCTTGGTGCTCTATCCAGACAGCAGCACAAAAGAAAGGAAACTTCTTTATGTTGTTATTTGCATAGATGTTGATTACAGTCTGATGCTGAATATTTACTAAATTCATGTCAGGCACAAAACAATCTCCAAACATTTGCATCGTTCTGAGATGCAGGACTGTAATACAGAGGGTTAGTCCAGTGATGAAGGCAAAAAAGAGGATTAGTTAGATCCTTTTTCCTCATGCATTTTTGGCACTGATACCTGAATGTAAAAGCCTGGAAAAAAACAATATAGTGATTTATCCAAAAAAGAGTTATGAGAAGAATGCACATTAGCTACTTTTGAAATAAATATTTAACCCATTAAAACACCTTCTATATAAAAAGGGCACTAAATCTACATTACTAGCCCATGTTGAAAAATATCACCTGTAATGCCTTCTAATTATTATTTTAAAGAAACACTGCACAAACTGGGAGGTCTAAAAGCTGATCAGCTTTTTTACATACATCTGTGTGCAAACTCCATTTAAACCTTTTACATACACACAAGCACACAGAGAGAATTAATATTTGCCAAAGAATAATGTTGATGCTTTTGTTCGTGGAGGAAAAAAATACCCCCAAAAGAAAAGAAGCTACAACCTCATGGTGTTGTTCAACCCTGCATTATTAAGGAAGATTAGCTCAACCACCACAAGAAACACAGTAAATAAAAACCCAATCATACACTTCTTGATAATGAAAAAAAGTTTCATACGGGACACAAGCTCAGGTCAAGACAGGAAAGTCAAATTGTGCTGTTGGAAGAGGAAATCCTTTCTCTGGTAAACATTCCCATCATATCAGTTCAGGCATCTGTAACAACAGAATTCTACAGCAGAATATGTTTTGTCACATGAATGTCAAATCCTTACATATAGTATGATGCTATGGTTACTTCATTTTATACTAGAAATTGGCTGCAGATCAGAAAAACATGATTTATTCACTTACCCCCTTTAAATTTAACCACTCTGGTTTTATTCTGAGTTACATGTAATGAAAAAGTGTTCATTTTCTAATTTCACTTTGCAATTAATGAAAAGAAAATCCCAGAAAACTATCTAATTTGAAGGCATTTTTGCTTACCGATACCTACATTGAACTGATTAGTTGCCAAGATTTCCTCTCCCCTAGGTCCAAAGCTAAACTCAAAAAACAATGATCTTCAGGTAAAGAACTTTGATGTATCTGTAGAGAACTTATCATATTGGACTCCTAGTCTAAAGTGGAGGCCTATGGTACCACTGTTCTAACACTAAAAATAGTCTATATTTAACCCAAGGCTTCTATATCTCAATGCAGTTTATATTATGTAAATTAATCATCATTAAGTTCTTGCTTACTGATATAACACAAAATATGTGAGGGAGAGAAAGAAGAAACTTACTTTTTTCTTTGGTAAGTCAAGCCAGCTGATAACCCTATTCCTTTTAGGACATCCTCACATCCTTTTATTCTGCGCTTCCCTGTCTTTAGTGTTCCCAAAGTAAAGCTCTCACAAAAGCACTGAGCCTAATATGGAAACRCGAAGGTACCCAAAAGGGAAGCAGGACCCATTATGAAATAGTAATTAAAAAAAAAATCCATGAAAAAGGTGATGATGCCTGAAGTAGTTTCCGGGATGCTCCTCCTCTTCTATGAGGTAGAAAGAAATGCAGCTATGTAATATCCACTCCCCTCTATCCCAGGACGCCATCAGTGGTCTAACCAATTGCCTAGCACCAATCTAATTAAACTCTGAGCAATTATTTTTACTTGATTTTAGCTTTGAAGAGTTTAACAATTCTTCCGTCTACTACTAAGAAAACCTTCTCTTCTCGTGTTTCTTTGCTTGTCTTCTGAAAGTTCTTGCTTTTAATTAAGTATTATTAAATTTCGTACATTTCCTGAAAGTTTCTTTACAAAATAAACTTATTTGTTGTTGCTGCTATATGATCTGACTTGGAACTTTGTTTTCAGAGAAAGACTCCTTTTTTCTTCAGAGACCACTTAAACTCTCTAACTTACAGCACACACTAGGTATGATGCTTCATTGTCTCTTCAAAAAAAGTCATTTTCTCTATTAGGATGGCTGTTTTATGCAGGAACATTCATAATAAAAATATTTCAATGCCTCAGGAATGTAAGCTAGGCATTTTCCTGTGTGTGCTTGGTATTCTTGTTAAAGTGGCAGTTCTTCCCTTAGAGAGGCTTCTTGGAAGATGAGGAGTTGGGATAGCTGTGCAGTATAATGTGATGAAGAGGCTCATAAAGAGGTATAGACTTTCAGCACCTTTGAGAGCCAGAAACCTACAGCAATCTTGCACCTGGAGAAGTAGTCTCAGGAGAGCCATTTAAAGAAAATGCACTGTAATTGTGAGAACAGGARTGGTTCAGGAAGGCTTTATTGCATCTTTGCACTATTTTGGGCCTGTCTTTGATTTTAGTTGGAAGATTGCACATGGGAATCTCTGTGCATCTTTCAGGAAGCAAACTGCAAAGTTAATAACAGAGAAAAACAGAGAAATGCTCTCCAGTAAGACAATTTGCAAGACTGGATATAATCCATCCAAAACGATGGGATTAGTATTTGAAGCACTGTTGTGGAGAATAAGGGCATCTGTTCCTATACAGATAATGTAGGCATTTATTCAAAGGCACAATATGACCAATGTCCTATTTCACCCCTCCGTTTACAGTCCCATGCCTCCTGTCTCCATGTCTCAGTTCGCATCTCAGTTTCAGACTCTCTTTCTAATGCTGAAGTTGGCTTCCCTTCCTATTCTCTTCTTCTCTCTGGCCTTTGCAAATGTGTTAAACCTCTGGGGTTTTTTTATTATTTCCTTTTTAACACCTACATTATTTCTGAATGTCCCCTCTTTTGTCCTTACTAAATCCTTTCAGCCATAATCTGTGTTCTCACCTTTCCCCCTTTTTCTAAAAACTGAAACCAGTAACTTCATCTACCCAGATGTTTTATCTGTTACCACTATCTAGTTTATCCACTGATCCTTCTCATTTCCAGGGTTTAGCTACAATCAAATAAGTGGATATGACATGATTATAACAGCTCAGCTAATTGTTTTCAACAAATAATTACACCCCCCCACATTTTTCCTAAATTCTAAATTTTATCAGTCAGATGACAAAAACTGCTACTTATCAACAATTTTAAACATTTTTTACACAATTATTCTTGGCCTGCACAACTTTTCAGTGGTGACTATTACAAGCCAATAGATATTTGCATGTTATAAAAGGGATCCAAATTATGTACAGAGCTTATACACAGTTATTTTAAAGTGTAAATTGTTACATGAACTAGTTTGTGAGACACACTCAAATTAGAAATTCTTATTGAGTTGTAATATTTCTGATTCACAATGTGCCAGCTGCTAAAATGCATTTTACAGATTCCTGTAAGGTTTTTAAGTGTACGTATGATCATCTGCGCTAGAAGCAGTTGGTCAAGAAAATGTAACAGAAAATGACAAAATGCCTTTTCTTATTTCAGCTATGTGATGAACCAGTGTTGTCAAATTTCAGTTTAAAACCCTACCTTCACAAAAAATAGGAGTTCATATATATTTAAGGTATTACTTTTGAACGCTTGAGTGGCAAAGGTTAAACAGGAAATGTTTCTGAAAACTCAGAAATGAAAAATTTCTCCAAAACTAGAACAGATTACTTGCAGTTTTTCTCTAATGTTTCTTTCCCCTCCACACTTCTTTTTTCCTGTCCCCAGTTTGCATTTTTTCAGTTTCAGCATTAGAAGAGCACTGCCACAAAGGATGCCTTCCTGCTCTTGCTAATGCTCTTGCTAAAAATTTGCCTGATCTTTTCATACTGGGACTGTTGGGTTTTTTTTGTTTGTTTTTTTTTTGGGGGGGAGGCTGTGATTCTTTTATTTTTATTTTTTTTAAGTTATTTGATCCCAGCTGTAGGTTTGAATTTAGGGAAATGTGTGTAAATGTGTATGGGAGGGGGTGAGAGAGCTGTAGCCCTCCCATGGCCCATGGCACACAAGGAGACACTCAGTGTCATGCCACAGAGCAGAGGCTGTACAGCAACTTCCCTCCATCAGCTCTGTGGCTGCATCTTCCCTTGGGGCTACAGCAAAATTCCCACTGCCATTAATTACAGCAGGATAAAGGCTATGGTGAGAGCCCAATGTGTGCCCTTATGCCTCTGAAGACTGGCAACGACGTGTGATTCTGAGTTTTGCTTGTGAAGTCTGCGCTGAGTGTCCAGCCCCCCTTACAGCCTCTTCATCCTTTGCTGTCTCTGTGTTGGCTTTTTGGGATCTGTAGGAGATGAAGGGGGGGGGAGGGGGTCACACTATAATGGCCACAATTCAATAGACTCCTTGAGCGCATGCCAAACTTTAGAGATGTGAAGAACCTTAGTACTACTGATTCAGCATATGTATTTCTTTATTTTGATAACACCCATTTTTCCCCTCTCTGTTCATGGTCACACACTTCTAAGGGCAGAAAGCTTCAAGTGCTATTTCAGTTGAACTGCTTCGGAAAGCCCTGGCACTGTTTTATAAACATTTGCTCACCCAGAAATTGAAAGCATATATCCGGGCATTAGCAGGAGGCAAGGCTCGATTTGGTCAGCCCAATATCTAATCTCAGTCTCCGCTGACTACAAGGTACCTGATGAATTAAAGTAACAAAATCTGCTACTGAAAGCCTTGGTCCAGCAGCTCTTTATCTGAAATTCTTTCATATATTTCAGTTAAGGAAAAGGAAGTTGCGGACACAGAAAAAGAATCTTTTCTTAGGGAAGGTGAGCACTGATTTATGTTTTATCTGGGCTTGTATACCAAGGCCTTTGAGAAGATTGAAAAAGTCAGTTTATGCACTGAAAACGGATTGAGT
This sequence comes from Apteryx rowi, assembly GCF_003343035.1. Taxonomy (NCBI): domain Eukaryota; kingdom Metazoa; phylum Chordata; class Aves; order Apterygiformes; family Apterygidae; genus Apteryx; species Apteryx rowi. The sequence continues at coordinate 945,306 of NW_020449819.1, read as the reverse complement.
TTTCTATACGTTTTTCACTGAGTTTCCAGAATCCCATCTTGCTGATCCAAATTAGCTGCAGGAGACATGCTCACACTTTTTCCTCCTATAAGAAGATATCTCCTGGCTTACCTTGCTCAAAAATTCTGTGTGGCCTAGGGCAAGAAAACACCTGCATATAGCACTGCTCTCAGGGTGATAAATACCACTAGACGCTAATGCCTTCAACAGACTGAGGAGTCTGTGGAAAGTAATGCAGTGGGACCGGAAGATTCAGAATACTTTTTCTTGTTTTGACAAAAAGAGAGTAAAAGAAAAGAGAGAGTATTCAAAAGGTAGCATCTGAAAAGTGTTATGAGATTATTCACAGTTAAGTAAAACTCAATTAAAAGAATAATAGGGGATCTGTCGACAGGTGAAGAGAATTTAGTTTTAAAGGAAGTTAAAAGTAAATATGAAGATCACTGTTGGGTAAAGTCTTTCGGCACGTAACTGCAAAAGAAGCAGTGTTGATGGGATATTAACCTAGGGGAAAAGTGTTCACAAATGTGTGAAAAGAGAGCAATCAGCTCCTAAAACAGCAATGCATTGTCTGCCAGTGAGAATATAACTGTTTGCCTGCAGACTACTACCAAAGACGTGGGCATTACACTATAAACAAAAATCTGTGAGGGGAGGTTTCCCCGGGATTTATAAGGTGTTAACTGAAGTAGGCTGCTGGGCTACTGCAGCAGATGTGAAGTGCTGTAGGATCGTGTTCACTGCTCTGTGGGGTAGTCGCTTGCACTCCCTGGAGAGTGGAAGCAACCTGGTGATGAACTAGTTTTATAGCATGAAACAGCACCAATTGGCATCTCTTCCTAGGCTAGGGAGCAATACGACCCAGGGAAGAACATTACCGCTGACTGCCAGCCTCTACGGCTGTTACTAAGCCARCACTGCTGATTGACTTCTCTCTCAGGGCTGGCCCTGAAGTCACAGTGTAATAATATATTTTCAGTCGACGTTGTCCTAGTGGAACACTCATCTCCAGCACTCCATTAATGCATTTACAGCAAAACAAGAAAGGACCCCAGCTTTTAAAACTATTAAAACAAGCACTCCTTGATATTGCCCTGAATTCAGATTTGATATCTTTCCTTGCAGTTCCATTGTGAGTAGTGGACTGGTGTGTGCCAACAAGATCCTGAGTGAACCCAAAGAGCTAAGAGCTAATCATGTGGGGGTCAGAAAATGTTAAAAACATTTTCAAGCTACAAAAAAAAAAAAAAAAAAAGTCACAGTAAGTAAGCAAGCAAGGCTTCAGTAAAGACGGAATGTGCAGAAAGAAGCAGTAAGTTTAAATTTACACCCACAGGTGCAGTTAGACAGGATGGCTGAGCTGACCTAGTGGCCAGTGGCCTCCTGCAGGGTCTCCCACCCACAGATCCCGCTCCTGCTCCTGGCCAGACTCCTGCCAGCTCAAGCGCTCCTCTGACTTCTCACTGAGCACACCTAACTCACTAATCTGGTAGAAAATTAAACCAGCAACAAAAGTGAGTATTTTCTGCGCTGTTAATGAGTTGAATCAGCTTGCCAGAGGTCAGGTGAGTGTCAGATACAGGACTGCTTGGCCAAGGCTGAAGAAAGATAGTGGACAAAGCAGACTGGAAGAAAAGGAATAAGACTGCCTCTTTCAGTGGGACCAAACCATATCACCTTAGCTGTCTCACTTAAGCCTCCATATGTTTTTATAGCCAAACAACAGTTCTTAATAAAAGTTCCAGGAAGGTATTCTCACATCAAAGCACTGCTGTTCTGAAAGCAGAAGGATAATTATCAGTGGGTTTTGCTGTGTTTTGGTTCACAGGCTTTCAGTCAAAATAGGCAGGTTATTAGATACAGGCTCCTGTCTTCTTAGTACTGTTAGAATCACTGGCTATGAAGTTTATGAGGCAGTTTATTCATAAATATTGGTAACATACATAAAAATCCCTGGTTACCTAATATTTTAAACTTAACTATGATGTTTTCTTATGCTCCAGCTTCTCACCCCACTGCAATTATTGCAAGAATCTCCCTTTCAACTTTTTCTCTAATAATATCCCCCAAGATCTACAGTTATTGGGTGAAAAAAAAATACAGTTTATTCTAAAATTTTCCTTTTGTGTTCCCTGCGTTATTGTAATTAAGGAATTATACTCAAAGAGAAGTCTGGACTTCTATACCATCTGGATTCCCACAGACTATCCCCAATCTGTGACAGAATCTTCCTTTCTATACTTACTGTAGAGAATATCTGTGATAACAGCAGCTGTATACGAATCAGTTAGGTATAGGCTGCTCAGAAATGCCAGAGTTAGAAAGAATCTGTATTTTTTTTCCTAATAGTTATTATCTGCTCTTTTAGATTCAATCCTAGAGGCAGAGTTTAAAACAGTAGCTGTAGTTGTAACAATTCTCACTTAATGGCAGAGCAAAGGAGTAGTGGAAATAGGACAATCAAGGACTGCCGTCCTGCAAGACTTCTACCTGAAGGTACATGTGCGCCACATGCAACGGGAAGAGTCCCAGAAGACCACCATTGCTCTTGGTTCCTCGGGCAGCATTGTCTCAGTACAAGTAGCTTTGCACCGAGCTGCATAGATCCTTACTTGGTTTGCACAGCCATCAGCTGCAACATACTTGACTTTATCTAGGGAACCACATGGAGGTAAACATTTAAGCTGCTTGCAGACCTGCAGCTCCCAGAACTTGCCAGTGCTTTCAGTAGATTCTTTCTGATGATTAGTCTCAATCCTCTGAGCCTTTTCAACATAGATCATCACTGATATATAGCAACACGTTTTCTGGTTCTCTTGCAAATAACTTTTTTGAATAATTCCTCAAAGTACTGGTCATTGTCTTAAATGAGGGTGTCTTGGCTGAATTTACTGGTTTGGAAAATTCTAACACTGTACTTAGTCAAAAGTATTGTGGATTATTTTACTTAAGATTTCAATTTAAAAAACAAATCAGCATACATCTTTTTCGTCTAGAAGTCAGAGAAAAGAATTCTTCACTATGTACATAATCTTTACACTGTGTTTAAAAATAAAGCTGTTAATTAAAGCTGGTATTCAGAACTTCCTGTTGGCAGCTGTTGAACAGTGATCTCACTTGTGACACTGACAGTTTGAGGGCCCAAACCTGTGAGACAGGAAATCGCTTCACATCCTGCTGTACGCAGGCTTGTAGGGTTTGTCAGAACTGTATACAGGTCCCAACTCAGTTAAAACAACAACAACAACAAAAAATCTTCAAAGTCTTGGAAAAGAAAATTACTCGTAGGCTTTGCAGGGTCAGAACAACAAACCCTGATGTAATCCCAGCTGAATTCAGTAAGAGTCCTTCCATTTCTTTAGATGTGTTTTGGATAAGCAACAAAATCAGCTGAAATAGGTGACAATACAAAGATCTTTCTACAAATATTTGAACATATATAATTCAATTAAGAAGAATTTGCACTTCTTTTAATTTTCCCCAGGTATTTGTGCAAGCAAGTTCTACTGGCATGAATTAACAAATACTAAATATAAATGACATAAATTGCCTTGCTCAAGCATCCTCACTGAAAATCCTAAGATGCAGTATCCTTCAGTATTTGCTGTAGAGAAATGATATGAGGTAGCATACACAGCAAGGAGCGTACCTGATGCTAAAATTCTGATTTTGTGCTTATAAACACAAGCCTTTATTTATCTGCATCACTGTCCCCTGCCTGTCCTTTCTCATGATTTTCTCATCCTTCAAAATGCCACAAATTCCTTTATAGGAATTTAGAGCTAGTTACTACTTGCCATGAAACCAACACCATTCCCTTGGGGTCAGCACGAGCCAAAGTGTCAGCGGGTCGGTACTTTACACACACATACACATCCTTCCCTGGGTAAAATGAGGAGGGAACAGTCTGCCATCCTGTGGGATCGGGTCAGCAGCTCGGAAACCAAGTTCACTCCTTGATCTAATGCAAAGGAATAAATATTAATCACATAGGTGTGGGGGAAAAAAAATGGTACATTGGACTATTCCTCTCTTCCCTCAGAAAGGCTGCATAAGCCACAATACCTGTATATCTGGTATACCTGAGGAATGTCAGCCAAACACCAAACTAAAGCGTGCATTTCTTCTCACACACCTGCTCTCCAGGTTGTGAATTGCTTTCAGTGCAGTGCTGCAAAGCTGCACACTTCAAGCAGCCACCTGAGTTTCAATAGCCTGCTGCTGGTGCCTGCCCTCGCTGCAAACGCAGGCAGTATGCTTCTTGAAAAGGCTGCAGCAACATCTTATCTATTCAGAGTTTGCCACATGACATCCTTGCAAGGTCAGGATGAGAGGCTGGATTGGGCCACTCCGCGCAGCCCACTCCCACTCCAGGCTCTTGCCTACCTGCACAAAAGCATTGCTGCTGTGTGTCCAAACACTGCCAACACGAGATGTACTGAAGAGCACAGTCAAAATACGATGCTGGCCCTTATTGTCTGACTTCGAGGGAATAAACCTACGTTATCACTTTGAAACAGTAGATTTTACAGAAAGGGAAACTGAGGCACAAAGGCATCAGTGATTTTCTTAACTGCGCTGATATTTTGCACATAGACCTGAGGTCTCTGGAGTTTGACATCAGCATCACACACACACACTCACACACAAAAGAGTAATCTCTTTTCAGAGTTAGTTTCTCCTTCAATTGCAAATGAGAGCAGATCAGGCCCTAAATATTTGGCTTCTGGATAAACATTCAGTTGTGGTTGAAACTTGAAAACAATCATTAATATTTTAGTAACTTAGGTCCTGGGCTTATAAAACGCTTTACCTTCCAGTGAACTCATCCTGCATGGTTAAAGCTATGCTGCAATTTAGTACGCCTGTGCATCTTTGAGAAGTTATCTGCTTATAAGCCTCACCTGAGTCTAATACAAAAGTGAATTATAAGCTTGCATGCTCATGAAACCTATGGAGACTTATTCACCAGTCTTGCTCCCTGCCCTGAAGCTGACTACAGCTTAAGTTCCCATTACTCTTTCACTAAAGTTCAAACGTACATTATCTAGATAGAATGAAACATTTCTGTTAAAAGTGTTTTAAAAATATATATTTTAACAGGACCTGCTGCTCCTGTCTTACTGCATCATATCAGTCAGGAGAAGAGCAAAGGTCTCATAGGCTATTTCCTACCTATCTTTAAAGCAATTTGGAAAGTGTTATATTGTTGGCACCATACCTCTCCCTCCACTGATTGAGGGCTCTCTCCCTCTCCTTCCAAATGTATCTTGTTTGTGCTTTGAGATAAGACTTTGAAAGAATAAAAATCCTGTAGCTGGTAAGCGAGATCTAGGGGATCTCTAATTCTGTGCCTCTGGTGAAAAAGATGTCTAGCTTTCTTCCTTCTCTGATCAAGGCAAAATGCTCTAATTAGCAGATACATGAATTAAGGAAATGCCTGGTCTCTCCAGGCCAGATTGTGGTTTATCCTGTACATTAGAGCAGGGGAGTGTGGTTTCATACAGTTTATAGCTGGGAGGTAACATTAGATCATCTAAGTCTGACAAACTGTACTTCTTAGGAAGATTTTACCTTATTTTTAGGCAAAAGTTAGACTACAGCATTCTAGTCCTTACAATTTTAAATAGCTTCAGGCCAAAATTAGAGAGCAGGAGAGACTGGGGCACTGAGGACTCTAGGAAGTGATTAAGTGAGATAGGCTCATATAGCATGAGCAAGTGAACCATGTCATATTTTGAAGCAGTAGATAAAAGGGTGCTTGTCAATGTGACGGGGAGAAGGGGGAAACAGGAAGGGGGAAAGGAAGGAAACTGCTCCTGGACAATCCCAAATCAGCCAGTTGGTATGAACTGGACCACCAAAGAGCGTTTTTGGAACACCCTCAGAGCACAAATCTGGCTGTAGCCAGCCCCTGCTGCCAGCAAACCAATCAGCCCCCAGCAGCTCTCAGTAAGTTACAGAGTGAGGAATCTTTTAATTTTGATCTGGGAAATTCTCCCAGAGGGTCCAAAAGCAACCTTACCACTTATTATGTATTATTACCAAGAAGCAACAATATTTATGAATTACATCAGCCTGCTTGTGGACGATGACAAATAAGAGAGTAAACAGTTGACCCTATTAAGAATCCTTCCCCCTATTAAGTGGGGAAGCTTGTACAGAAGGCAATTCTGAAACCGAGATTCTGGTAATTCTGGTCATATTCAAAGTAATTAGAAAACCATTCCAGTTAAAAAAATTATTCTGATTTGCAATAGTACAAGTCAGAGCAGAATAGCGCTCTGAGTCATCTTTCACTAATTATTTTCACTTCAACGGACATATGATATCTCTTTTTGTATGTAGATATTTATAAGTTTAAAAAATAAAACAAAAATGTTGTGTTTTCCCCAAAGGCTATTTTTTTCTTCTACTTCTCAAGAGGAAATCTCCTTTAAGAAGCTAGAAAACTGATACTTAGGAAACAATGGGGAAAAGAATAAACAAGCACGTGGAGGATGGGGACAGGGGTGGAGCTACCTTTTATATGTTTAACTGATCTCTCTTCCCCCCTCCCCCTTTTTTTTTCTCTGAAATGACATCTGCTAGGCAGAGACAGCTCCTGTTATCTCCAGTAACATCAAATTAAATAACTAAAAATAGGGTTCCTGAATTGAAAAAGCACTGTCAAGTGCGGAAATGCTGATTTTGTTGACAAGAGTTTCTGGGAGAGGCAGTATTCCGGACGAGCGGTAGATAATGGTTTGGAGCTAGATCAAATGGGCGAGCTTTCCATTAGAGCCTTGCTCTGTCTCATTGCCGCCTCTAATCTCAGCCTACAAGGAGCTCCTTCAAAACCACCGAAGAGCTACCCTCTGTGTTCGACGATCTTTACAAGGCAACCGTCCCTCCCAGCTGTGGAATCTGCTTCGCTGCTTCCACTCACATTGTAGTTGGAGCTCCTGCGGAACTGTGCTCAAAGGTGAAACACAGGCAATTCTGATGAGTAATTTCTACAGTTTAAGCTTCAGCATCTGGGTGTCATTTCAATAACATATTGTTAAACAACTGGAAATCACCAAGGAAATCCTCATTTTTTTTTTTTTTTTTAACTTGAACTTGCATAATAAGAAACCCTAAGTGAAACAAAACAGAAAAAGATCCAGTAATAATAAATTAAAGTGCCATTAAAACTGCTCATTCCATTTGTTTAGAAACAGAAATGCAAGGGAACAAATTCCCTCAGAAGTTTGCCAGTCCTTTGATTTTATGATAAACTTCCTCACACTCTGTCTTTCATTCTAGCTTTTTTTCCCTTTCCCTCCCCCTCACTCCCCCAATAATGCAGAGAACAGGGAGCCATGGCTAGATTCCAGCATCAGGAGCTGGTGTCACATCTGTTCAATAGCAAGATCAATGTTTTTCAAGCCTAGGAAGTGCCTGAAGTGTTAAAAAGGACTTACACTTTTTAAAAATGTACATCGTGCTCTTCGCTGTAGGACCACAGTCCCTCAGCCCAACACAACACTGGAACATCTTGCCAGAGAAGCCCAGTTTGCACCAGTGATTACATGTAAGCACGTACTCTGAACTTCCGTACTGTTCTATGAAAGGCACCATTCTCATATGGAGAAGCCGCCTAATGCTGCAAGGTCCCTTTTAAGGGCTTATTGCTGGAGCTCCAGCATCACACTAGTGGCCACACTGCTCCTCAGAGTGCCTAATTCGGGTCCTCCTGCCCACTGCGCTTCTGAGTGGAAATTATTCTGGGAAGCAGGAGTGCTCCAAGAGTCCGGTTTATTCGGGGGAGTGCCAATGCGCTTAAATCTAACCACCCGTCCGTGTTGGGTGGGGGTTTGGGACTTCCTGATCAAAAGGTTTGTGGGTAATGTCAGAGTGTGTTTCTTCATTTGGCAATGAAGTTGATTTTTGGCCTCTCATTTTGCACTGTTTTAGAAAGAGTTAAAGCACCTGGTCATAATTAAATACATATATTTTTCCACTATGCTGACAGCACAGATTACACCAGTGAATGACTCTTGATAGTTCAAATGGTCTGGATGAAATCATCACAAGTAATCATGAGTAGCAATGTTAAGTTTTACCACAGACATGAAAAAGGTAAAAATTTTATTTTTCTAGTAGTAAGCAAATCATCAGGAGACTGAACACAATATTTGGGCTTTGTAGTCTCCATTTGGCTGCTGAAAAAAGCAGTTCTTTCTCACTAGAATGTCTTTTTTAATGGACATGCTAGAATGTTTTAAGATATCAGTAAAATGAAGCTGTGTTTTCCATTAAGAAGCTCTCTGTTTTAGAAGGGAACCAAAGAACAAAACTACGAAATAATTCAGTGGAATTATTCAGCTGAATTGTCTTCCTTCCCTCTCCTTCAGTTTTAAAATTTTATGAATATTGGAAAAAAAGTAAAGTGAGTTTTCAAAACCAATATTACTCTAAGCCATTCTAAGAGTGAAGGCTGCATTGTTTTTGCACCTTTAGGTGAAAAAGATAGACAAGCTAATTGCCTTTAACTTGCAGGCTTTTTTTGGTACTGGATCTCATTACCACTTACTTCCTTCTTGAGGCTCTATACACATCATGATATGAACACATTAATTCAACATATGACTGTCTGCCAAGACTTTTTTCTTAAGGCTCTCAATAAATAACTCTAAAGAGTGACCCTGACTTTTTTTTTTTTCCCATGATTCACAACCATGAGGTTGTCCACCGTGACACAGTTTAGAAGAAGGAAGTTTATTTTCCAGATTGATCTAGTAGTTAAAAGTGGCAAGACTGATAAGACCTGATCTCTATTACCATCTTTGCTCCTTGCTACAGTTTTTAACTTTATACTCATGTACTTTTTTCATGTGCAATGGGAAATTCTGCAGAAATTCAGGAGAACAATCACCCTACACAAAGATAAGATGTACCTTGAGCCCTACTGGGCTACCTCAGCTTGTTTCTGCCTCAGTTTTTCAATCTGCAAAATATGCAGATGGTGTTTTTCTAACAGAAAGGTTTGAGTTATTACTACCTTAGACTTATTGGAATTAGAGAAAAGCACTACAGTAGTACAATATATACACAACATTCTTCCTCAGTTCTGAGTACACCTGAGACAAATGGCATGACTTAACTATTACTATGAAATATGTTAAAGTTTAACAAATAATTACTTATCAAGTTGGCTACTTAGTGGGTTTTCAAATCTAGTTAAAAACAACCAATTAATTAAATTTCAGACTGAACTGAAATAATCAAGGATTTTATGCAAAATGAAATTACAAAGATTTCAGATTTATGACACAAACTTCATTTTATTCCAAATTAAAAGCTTTGTTTCAGGTGGAATGAAGCATTTTGTTCAATCAAAAATGAAGCTTTCTGTTTAACACCAGGTTAGTTAATTCTTTTTTTAGCCTTCTTTTTAATTTGGGTCACATTTGAAATGGAAAGTACATCTATGTAATGAAAAGTTGAAATGCTTTATTTAAAAGCTGTCAAAACAATATTTCTACATTTTCAATTTTTTCTCTTTTTTCCTCTAACAGAAAATATTCACAAAATGTCACTCAAATCATTTTGTTCCCTTTGAAATTGCATTTTTAGCAAACATATACACACTGATAAAGATTATTTCATTCAGTCCAGTGGGATAAATAAAAGCACAAACCTAGAGAGAAAAGCAATATTGGTCCAGACAATTCTGTTGTTACCATCTTTTCAATTCTTGAAAGCACACAGTGTTTCACCCTACTCTCCATAGTTCCTCTTTCTGAATGTATACAGCATGTTCTCCATGGTTTGATGATTACCATGGAAAAATCACCCCAAGCTCGTAGCAGTTTTAAGCAGAGCACTCTTCCTTGCCAGGTAGTTATGTTGACTAGGTCAAGAGCTATCTGACAGCATGAGCAATGGGACTCACTTACAGGGATGGTCATATGCATTTGCTCAAAGCAGCTTCAGCACTTGAGAGGGGTTGCAGTTACCTGGTGGTTAGAAAAATATGAATGACAGGTCTGTGATATTTCTACACACATCATAGTCTGGCCTACCAACCCCTAGTCAGCACCTATGCAAGTATATTTGACCAAGCTATTATGCTTTCTGCATCTCAGATGCTCTTTCTACAAAGCTGGGGTAGCATCTGCCTATAAGTAGTGTATCTTGCAGCAATATTTTCAGCACTTTGAAGCTATATGAAGATATGCAGCATAATTGAAAAGTAGCAGAAGTATTAAAGTGTCACAGATGAGGCAGGGAGGAAACATTTCACAAACTGAAGTGAGCATTATAAAGTTTGAAGGATGACTGCCTCTAGCATAGGGGACAACTATGTTCTCCCACAACTCTTTCATACTTTAATGCCTCAGGATGAAAAGGTTAAATGATTGCTGCACTAAAAAATTATACTGTTTCAGGAATACAATAATTACAGTCTGAGATGCAGCTTTTTACAAATGCATTTTAGGGATGGCAGTGGTGGGGAAACAATGGAGATATCTTTTCCTCTTATGAGAGAGTGTCTTGCTAATCATAATTTCATCATATACTTTTGGAGCATCACAAACACCACCAAGAATTTGATCAGCCATAGTACACTCAAATTTAGTGCAGAAGGACTATAAACTCAAAGGACACCTACAAAAGCATTTCTCTACATATGCTTTGCTTCTTTTTAATCTAATTTTAGAACAGGATACTGGTCACTATGGCCATGGCTAACATTTTCAGTCTGCTCCTATTGGGTCACACTACTTGCTAGATTAAAACAGCTGGTGCTGAGGACCTAGTGTCCACACAATACATATTCCCAAGGTTTTATTTCAGATTAGCTTTAGTCTGGTACCAATGGATCATTAGGGGTTGGAAGTGTGTTTGGCACCCTGTCTGAACGCATCTTGCAGTTTAGTTTCACCTACAGGAATCACGCTGGTGCTCTCTGAGATCAGGCACCAAAGAACAGTCAGTAGGGGTGATCAGGAGATTCACTTACAAATGCACTCCTAAACTAAGACCCTAACATAGGCACACTGTATCAGAGACAGGATACTAAGCTACATTGTCCTTCAGTCTGGTCCAGGAAGGTGTTTTTTATGGCAGTCCTTGTATGAAAATAACAGGAAACCATTTCATTTTCAGAACAGAACTTTGCTTTTCAGTGAGAAAGGTTTATTTTATTTTTATTGATTTGAAAAGGGTTAGCTCATGCTTCTCCAAGATAATATTTCAGTATGTAGATTAAAAAGACATACTGGAATATATTCCCATTTGGAAAAGTATTCTTTGATGTGGCATTTTGGTTTCTTTCTCTTCTTTTTTTTCTTTAAATGATGGTTTTGAAGAAAGGGTTTGTCTGAATGCTCTGATGCAAGCTACTAGATAACGATGAATGCTTATAAATTATGCATTTAAAAACCTGTATTTGTATACTCCTATTTTTTTTTAAGTAATGAAGGCACATGTTATATAGAAACAAATGTGGAAGCCACAAAAATTACAAGATACATAACATGCAGACAGACTACAAACTCTTGCCTAGGGACAGAGGAATTGCCATTTACACCCCTTGAAAAAGCAAAATATTCTCCAGAACTAACACCCCCTCCCTTTTATTTTATTTTGTTTTTAAAACAAGCTCTGTGTCTGCACTGCTTGGCACACCAAGCTATTACTCTTTTCTATTCTTCTCCTGTATGTTGGCCCCAGATTAGTACTACTACCTTTTATTTGGACTTAATTATTGCTATGCAGTACATTAAATTTGGCTGTTTTATTGCAGAAATCAATATGACTGACATTTGAATAAACAGTGCTCATTATTTTAAAGCGTTTTACAGTGATCATTTTGTTATACTAATGAGAGGAAAAATGATTTTTCCACAATTAACTAGATTTTAACTGTATACTTATTTTTCCACTTTTGACCTTTTTAAAAGAATGTATATAATGGATATCCAAAAAAAAAAAATCTTGAACCATTAACATGCGTCTTAAAAAGTAACAGTAAGAGACTATAAGGATTGTACATGTATTAATATTTTAACATTTTTCAGGGATCTCTGAACAGCTTGAAAATATCAATACATTGAATTTTACAGAAAAAGGAACAATTTTTCAGATGAGTAGACCAGGCAACAAAGAGCTAAAGTTTTTTGTTTTGTTTTTAAGTTGTCACGTTCTCTGCACAATTTAGCTGAGATCCTATTCAACCAAATCACACTTCATTTATGACTCAGACATCCGCAACCCATCTTACTGACAATCATGCAGCCTATCTCCTTGCCTAGATTTCTAACCCCTCAGGTACCTAAAGTCATGGAATTTCTCTTTWCTTACTGTGACATTTCTTTGGGTATTTAAATATAGTTGCCCTCACATAGTAAAAGGTGTTTGCTCTGGGGAGTCAGTCACCTGTGTCTCACCTATGTTGCTTAAAGAAATGTTAGAGCCAGTGAGAGCTGAAATTCTGCGCTTTGCTTACAAGGGTGCTTTTCATCTCTTATTACTTAATGGGCTGCTGCGAAAAATGCAAACATCCTAGAGAGAGGGATCTAGATGACTGGTTCGTGTCCCTCCTTCGTGAGCATACAAGCCAGTGGTATGGAAACACTTTGCTATTTGCCGCTTCTCCTTCTTGTAGCACAACTTTTACCTTTCTGGTGGGAGGGACTCTATTTCAACAAAAGAGTTTGGAAAATGTTCTTGCCTAAGATACTGTGTGTTTGGGGATTTGGCTCACTTTGCTTTGTAAAGGAGATATGAGAATTATTCTTAGAATGAAGATCACTGCTGTATGCTTTTTAGGTGAGTGCTCTGACCACTAGATGGTTGTGCAAACAGTCATCCCCAGGTGAAACTAGTCAGAGAGTAGAATTCTGGTTGCCTCCAGGAGGGACAGCCAGAGTACAGGTGCTCTCAGAGGTCCTCTCTAGCTGGAGTGCACTGTCACCTTAGGTAGAAATGGGTGCTTCTCTGTCTCTGGATCTGACACTTCAAGCTTTGGACTTGGCCTGAAAAGATCCAGCCGTGAATATTTCTTTGTCCTTTTGGTTCAGAACGCACTACATAGAACATCTGAAATTTATCTTGCGCTTCACTACATTGAAGAAATACTAGCTAACACTAATGTTAACAATACTTTTCCAGCAGCCACAGTCAGCACCTGTGATCAGTATAGTGTCATTTCATTTATTTCCTATAAAAGTGACTAAATACCCATCATCTGAGGCATTTAAAATTGCATTGGCAATACAAAATATATTTTAAGGAACAATCATACCCTGATGGGGATGGATTACATAGTTTATTGGGTCTATTCCATCTATAATTTCCATGATGGCTTCTTGAGTGACTTATGCTGCACTAATCTGCTACTCCATAGTAGAAATGGATTTAGAGTAAATCTTTCTCCACAGGTGGCATTTCCCAGTAATGAATTCTGCCACTCAATTATATAATCAGAGTAATTTTTTCATGTTAAAAGAAGACCTCTTCTTGAGTGGCACATAAATTACCACTGGATTAAGTTAGTGGTATCTGCCAGGGCTTTGAGATTTCTCCGGCTGACAGACAGCACAGTACTGGTAGTGATGATGAGAAAACAAGTAATCTCAGAGATTTTTCCACTTTACTTTTCCATTTTTTCACACTGCCTTTTTCTGCTTGCTTTTACAGTAATGTGTGCCTTAAGTATCTTCCAAATTATTATACCCAGAACTACCACAGCAGATATTCAGTGTCAGTAGCTCCTGGGTAGAAATGTTCATCTTTGCCAAAGAATGACCAATTGACTCAAATAGGCAGAAAGAAAAAAAGAAAAGATTTTGACATTAATAAAATATTTGGTTTACAAATGGTAATAAAACTTTACTAAGTTTAACTGTCAGTTTGATTTACCCTTCTTCATCAAAGCTAACACAGCATTAAAGAATTTACAAAATCAGGGCTATCTGCTGAGTGCAATGGGATATCATATTTTGCATACACAGGCAGTGGAGAGAATACTAACAAGTATTAATTTGTTAGCATTAGACTTAGTCCCATGGTGAGACCTTATATAAGACAAACAAAATGTGTATGGCTTGCAGGGTCATCATTAATGAACTTCTAAATACTTAAAACCTGATACTCCAACCCCTTAATGAAACGAACAATCCTATAAGAAAAATAAATAAATAAATGAAAAGTGGAGCCTTTTACTTGTTTACATAAGGAGGGTGGGGGAAATTACATGACTGAGAGTAACTATTTACAAAAGAGACAAAGGGACAAATATTAATGGACTGACAAACCCATTTCTACTATTTTCAAATCAATCACAAAGGATTTTTGCCTTCACAGGTTATAAATTACCACAAATCTAACCACAACAGACTGAAAAGAGGTCATCAGTATAAGACTTGAGAAACTTTTATAAATGTGTTTCTTGAGAAAGCACCCTGAGCTCTATTGCTTTACTACTACTATCAGTAACAGTGACTTTTGTGCTAGGGCTAAGTTTGTTACATATGGTACAGTGCTGAGCACACTTTAGCCTGCCCTGGCCATAGCAAAGTGCTACCATAATGTATGTTACCTTATCATCAATAGAAAAATTACTGTTTGTGCAGACTGTTACAGTCCTTCTCTATGACCTACTCCATAGTAGGTCATAGACACACACTCCAAGTTTCTACCTGAAGAAGAGAAATGCAGTAAGAAGCCTTTCCTCATGACATTTCCCTCAGGGCTTTCAGTTTTAAGTACTTCTTTGAGAACATGGAGCTGAGTCTTCTGCACATCTGTCCATTGCATAAARAATGGTATAGAGAGTCTGCCCCAATTCTCTTCATTACAGTTATTTATTGAAAACATTACTTATGCATTTAATTATACAGTGGAAAAAATAAAACATCTTAAACACTGCTCTTTTTTTCTTGTCCCCTGAACAATTTAACAAGTTAATTTTATAAGTCAGCATCTGTTAGGACCACTTGGAAACCTCCCAGGGAAACAAAGGACCATTCTTTGAGCCCAAATGTTTCATTAAAAAAAAAAAAAAAAAAAAAAAAGTTGGGTTTGACAATCTTCTTCAAAATCTAAGTCATGTTCCTTTGTTCCTAAAGTCACCTCACCAGACAAATTGTCTAGGCATCCTTGACCCCAGTTTTTGGAAAGATTCAACAGGGAAGTGCCTGGGGACTGGGACATAAGGTATCACAGATCCGCTATAATCCAAAGTCTTATCCTTCAGCACACAGCCCTTAAAGAACAGCAATGTCACTTCAGAAAAGTAGTCAGTTTTTATTCATAATAACATCAGATACTGCACAGAAARAAACTTCACAGCAAGCAGTTAAAAAATAATTTAGTCATATGGAAAATTGCTCCCTGGATTTAGGCAGACTGTCTAACATCATGAAGGAGTAGGATAGTAAATATGGTAACATGGAAATTTAATTTTTTGAGGGATAGTTGCTATTCAGCTTTATTTCTATTGAAAGGTTAGAAGATAATTTTGAAAATGGTGATGCACTGAACAAAACAGAGAGAATATTATTGTTATGTTACAATAAGTACTGGACAAACACCAGAGCAAGACACTCACCAAGGGCTAACACATTTATGAGAGCGAGAGCAATTAAGAGCTCACACATGGTATGGAAGGGATAAAACTCATAGATATCATTTTTTTCTTCAGTCCTAACTATTGAAAATAAATAGATTGAAATAGATAAAGAAAAAGTACTATCTTTCAGAGACATAATTAAAGTGAGCATTCTGGAACTCTTCAGAGAAAAATGGAAAACTTTAAAGGGCAGAATTTTGTTGTTCTTAGTAAAAAAAAAAAGTTAAGACTTTTTTAAACTAATTTAATGTTTATTCAAAGTTTGGTAAAAATGTTTATGCACCTTTTATACATATTTCAATTTATGACGTGTAACTGCTTCAAGTTTAACTAGGCTGTTAATATCCACTTACTTTTATTGATCATGTTATACTCCTTCAGTATCTAAACAGAGAATAACAAATTTTCTTTTATAAATGAATACCCTTGCTTGTTTGTAAAGCTGAGTATTGGCAGAAAAATAAGATATTCAGACATCTTAATGAACAAAATACATTTCTTAAAAACACATGAATGTAGTTGAATCAAACAGCCATTGAGAGTAGGATCCAACGTTTGTAACTGTGTTTCATGGATTTTAATAAACTATTCTAAATATCTGTGAAAATCCAGAGTTTCCCTTTGTGTTGAAAAAAAGAGTGTGGGGGTGTGTGCACAAAATACACCCATACGCATATATACATAGATACATATAGATAGATGTGATATACAGATATCTTTTTTTCCTTCCATGTTTTTGGTCTTGCATGTCATGCTTTTGCACTTGCTTTTCTTGCCCAGAGACCATGAGTTACTTGAGGATAAGCCTGCACTCAGTATATTTCTTGGACAATTCTGCAAACTTTTGTGATTTTACAGTTTGGGTAAGAGTTTGCATCAGCATCCAAGAAGCTTTGAAATATTTTCTGTCTTTTGTCAAAAATACACTGTGGACAACAAAATAAAAGTAGTGCTTCACTTTAATTTCTCTGTTGCTTAACTAATTGCACATATATTACCCTAAATAAAACATTCAAATATCCAAATTATGTGAGCATTTGCTAAGTGACCCAATAAAACATGTATAAACAATGCCAAATAACTATTTAACTTTTTTGACTACCCATTAGCTATTTTTATTCACTTCATTTGTTCTTCTCATCACACTAGGAAAATTTAAGTTCACATCACAGGGGAACTTAGATTTATCCTCATCTTTGATTCTTTGAACTGCTYGACTCAAAGAAGGAAGAAAAAAACCTTGATAATATGTGGTATGAAAGTATCTTCATTTAAATGGGAAACAAAATGTTGGGGGGGGAGGTTCTTTTTTTTTTTAATCAACTTTTTTTTGAGACAATGTTTAAAAAACAAGGAGGGGAAAGCATAGTAGTATGCTAGGCCAGCTCTTGTTACAAAAAATGTGTTCACAGTTCATTTCAAAGTATGCCAGCAGTGTTAATTCAGGATTCTGCTTGAGATAAGCTGCAAAGGAGCACTGCATTAAGGAAATTCTCAATGAGTAATTGTTGGCCAGAATCTTCTGATACCTGAATAAGATAGAAAGATAAAGAGTGACTAAACCTGGACAAACATGAAGATGAAATGTATACGCCAGAATTATATCTATTGAAGCTAATGATAAAATTACCAGTTGGCATGATTTTTTACTCTTTCCATCTGAAAACTGGCATAGAATGTGGCCTTTATGGATTTAGAGCTTCGTACAGCATGAATCAGAAGCTACTCAGCAGGGAAAAATAAATATGTACATAAAATACTATAAGTTACAAGAACACAGAACAAAGGTAAAATATAACATTAACAGTGGGGAAAGATTCCTCCAAGCAAGGAGAATGTCTGGATTGTCTCACAGTATCTTTGCTAGTCTTAGTTGAGAGAGGGTTGCTGTAGTATGGGCTGGCTGATGGCTTAATCCAGGATAAACTGGACAGTGGACATGCATCCTCAGGATAATTTTAGCTTCTTAGACAGGCCTGATAACTTAGTTAGGATTAAGACTATTATGGTTAGTGGTTGGGTCATCAGGAACTACTGAGTTAAGTTTAGGGATGATTTCAAATAAAAGTCCCTAAATTCCGGCTAGATGCTTGCTTCACCTTTCTTGCTTTATATTCTGTATCTTTAGAGACCATAAGGGTGATAACCACATGCTTACCTGGCTTCTATATATTTCATCCTTTTCTGATTGCAGTTTCTATTTCTTTTCAAGCAACTCTTTAACTGACTTTCCACTGCACACCATGATTTTACTCACACTGATGGGATTCTCCTCCAGTAAAACTATTTTGTTTTTATTAGTGTACCACTATAAGATCTAAAGAAGAAAATTAACATGGCAAATGAAAAATCCCAAGACCCTGGGCCACAACCCTGCATTGAAGTTTCAGCTACTCCATTTCCTTCGTATCCCTCTTTTAAGTACCATTGCAGCAGCTCTTCTACACCATGGTCCTGTTTTCGTTTTCAGCTGAGTTTATGCCCTACTAGTGTAAAGCAATCAACATAAATTACTAGATTTCTCATGCTGACACATCAACAGAACGATATCTTAGTTTACCTCGCATGAATGAAATACATAGTTCTCCAGCATTAAATCCTTTGCCAAAGTCATCTTTTCCTTGAACTTCACTAAATGCTTATGACGTAGCCATTCCCAACACACTTGAGAAGCCCTTACTTGTTCTCAACAGCATTTATTCATGTCTGTAGTGCCAAAGATGTCATCTACCTTAAAAAGATTAGCATTCGTATGTGTGCAAGTCTATTGCATCTTGCTGATACAGTGGGCTCTGAAATATTTTATATTATGTTTTCAGATTTTTACAGCTTTGCAGCCAGGATTGAATACATTTTCCATAAATATTGGAGAAAGCAAGCAATAACCTTGATATTTGAAAGAAGCAGTGTGTAAAACAATGAGCAGATGGAAGATTTTTATTTTTTCTTCTTAAACTGAAGTAGGTGACATTTCAAATATTCTTGACACTGAATCTAATCCTTCTCTCTGATAACTGGTATTACTCTTAGTCTTTCACTTTGCTTTAATAAAAATACCATTACACAGGAATGTTTCTTACTTTCCGTTTTCATTGTTCTGCTTGTGATTGTGTGCTCATAATTTACGGACTGAAAGAAAGCTCTGATCACCTGTGTCATTGTTCTTTCTCTATTTAAGGGCTTGATTTTGCTTCTGCTGAAGTCAAGGACATTATTATTATTATTATTYTTTTTTTTTTTTCGTAGAACAGCATCAGAAGTGAACTGAACCATCCCATCTGAAAATGTTTCTTTCTCTCTATTAATTTATTGGCTATAAATTTCTTAATTAAAAGTAATATGAATTCTATCTTAGATAATATGATCAAAAATAAAAGAATGGCATATGCCTTCCTACAATCTATTCCTGTTTGTTTGATCTGAAGAGTCAGTCTTAAGAACCACATTAACACACAGTCCTGTTAAGCCCTATCTGTACTTATCGCAGGTAACTAGCTTTACTAGCATCCAGGTCACCCCAGATACCATTTGTGATGGAGAAGGAGAGATGTAGTGGAAATTATGATTTGGATTTTGGGTGTCTGTTTCCCCTCTTCCATTATCTGGAGGGACAAAAGTGGCAACAATTCTAACTTAGGAACCTCAGCTAAATACCTGAAGTTGAACAAACGTGGATGAGTTCAAGCATCAGCACATCTAAGAATGGACCTGTCATGCATTGTAAGTTCTTGGGAGCCAATAATACAACTTGAAGTAATTCTGAGATTATATAACATGTAAACAATAACAAGGAAGACGTCCAAAGAATTTCCTTGCAGAAAGCAAGTCTAAGGAATCCTCCTCAGGATGCATAAAACTAAGTGCTACAGCAGCAGTGTGAAAAATCTGATCTGTGATCTAATCAGCTCACTGATCTTGCACAGCAAAAATAATAATAATAAAGAACAGTTTCTTCCATGAAAGCATGTCTTCCTGCTTTCCAAAGGCTCTGCATGCTCTGGCTGCTTTCTCCCCATCCTGGAAATGCCCTTTCTCTTAAACGGAAAGAGGCAGCGTATCCAGATCTTCTCTGCAAAAGACCTATTTCCCTTAATTCCTTCCTCTCCTTGCTATGTCACACTATTATCCTTTAGAACTGCGTCATACCACTGTAAAGCATCCACGAAGGATCTCCAAGCCTTTTGCACTCAAAGACATTGAGGAGCCTAGCAAAGACGTAAGAAATGTAAGTGTTATCCTTGCAACCACTGCCGCAAGCTTTGACTCCCACTCTGGCACAACACTGCTTCTGATGGGTCCCACTGAACAGTTCAGATACCCAGGCCAGCTTGGCGTCTTTACAGCCTCTTTCCACTCCCAGTTATTTAGTAAGTACATTAAGCCATTCTTCCTTCTGGATAACTTACAGAAATACTTACAGTGTTTATAACAGCAAGTAATTAAAAATAGTCTTAAGACCTCATTCCTCATCTGCTCCCAAACTAATAAGCAGGCAAATAAATCTGAAATTCTTGCATATTTTAATCCAGAGAGAGAAGAGTATATTATTATATGCTTCTCTCCAGTGGAAAGAGTTGTCCATACCTAACTCTCTAATTAATGTCTTGAACCTATTGCAACAAAATTTCTGTTGCTMGGATGTATAAATAGCTGCACTTGCTTCATTTCTGTGTGATCCTCTGTGGCTTATATTTTAGACATACAAATGTTCCCCCCTTAATGTTTACACTATTGGTCTGGGTTGTAATGTACAAGAGAAAGATCTTTTATATATATATATATATATATATATATATATATGAAAATAAAGAGCCTCAGGCAAAAAAAAATTGCAATAACTTAATTTAATTCACTACAAAAAAATAACAAAAAATGATAATATGAGAATTTTTCACCTGTTATTTCTCAACCTAAATGTCTCATTTAGATGCATAGTGTTTGAAATCTGTTATTCTGGAAAAGGTATGTTTTTATTTTTTGACTGAAAATAGCTTTACTGTAAGCATATTAAGTCAAATATTCATACAAGTAAGTAGATATCCACACTATGTAAATACAGCTGACTCTGCCTTCAGTGGACCTCTGTTAATTCACATACCGGGATCTGTCTCAAATGCATTTGATGTAATACATACACAATGTTAATATATGTATAAATTACAATTACCAGAATAAATATTACACTAGTTATTCTTACTACTAAATGTAGTTACACATACACCACAATCCTCTTACACTGGCATTTCTGCATATTAGGAATTACACTCAAATATGTGTTTCAAAAATAGTACTGCTTCTAAGAAAAGTGTTATTTAAGAATTAGAGCAAGTACTGGAATGACAGAACGCACTTTTTTTTGCCATAGATAGGCAACAAGTGACAAATTTTGAAATCTGGGGGATAGAGCTGTCTCAAGATTTCTCTGTTTCACGTGGAAACCCAAGACTCACTCCCATCCTCTTCTTAATCAGTAGCATAATTCCCCATTACCTCAGTGGCATAGTACAGGTCTATCAAAAACCACAATCCTCCTACCCTGTATGACTGTTTTGAGAATATTTCACAGGCCTTAAATCATCCTCAGCCTTTCTCTGGGAAACAAGCAGGCTAACAAGACTCTTTCATTAGCTAAACAGCAGGAGGCCCCTGCAAACTCTCTCATCAACAGCCCACTAGTATATCCATGCTGTGGAAGCAAAGAAAGCTTCTGAAAGAGAAGCTGAATCATGAATCATTTTAATCCAGCTGGTGAGCAGGAATGACAAAAGAAAGTAATAATAATAATAAAAAAAGCCTCCTTAGAGATAGAATAACATTGCCATTATTACATAACCTTACTAAGTGATCCTTACACCAGAACCGTGAATAACCACAACATTTGTAAGGAAGAAACTCAAAATCAATAGAAATTGAAGGATTTTATTTTTTCAGATGACTTTACTGACTTAGATAGGAAAGGAAGTGCTCTGCAATGGTTTAAATATATTTCGGCCTCTGTAAGTCTACAGCTACCCATGAAACTTTACTTCAGGAATCACTTCAGACTGGTTTGGCCATGTACAGTCAGCAGGCCAGAAGGCTAACCTACAAGTAAAGAAAATGAAGCACGGCAAATGAAATATCGTATAACATTGTGTGTTATGTAGAAGTGTCTGAACTTGTCCTTTGTATTTATCATCGCATAAGTTACATTTGGAAGTTAAAATGAGGACCTACACCAGTAGACATTAGAGGCGCATATTAAGCACACGAATAAGCCATCTAAATGCGCTGTTAAAATTCTTAAAATCAAGTGTGTTTCTCATTGCCCTGTTGACTTTGGAGATGCAGAAGAGGCTCGTTGACACTAACAGCACTGCGGCACCCACGAAGCTGAGCCACGCCGGGCCCCGTCCCCATGTGTCCAGCTTTGCAGTGCTTCTCAGCTCCACACCGCAACCTCACCCTGAACACAGACCACTGTCTCCCTTCCTGAGCCCCCCACAGCACCCTCCAGCAGCAATAAAACCATAACTGATTTTGGGAAGAGGACGCACAGCCACAAGCATTCAGCCCCAGCCTGTCTGCCTGCCTCGCTGGTGGCTGGACAGACCTCCTACAGTGTTCCTCTGTGCCACGCAGATCACTGACTTCTTAAACATGCGCTTTGGGGAAGGTCCTGCTTTTTGGGCAGCCAAGAGAAGTTTATAACCCAAAAGCCAAGACTTTCTGCTCAGTCCTATTTCCAATTCAACAAAAAAAGGTAGCAGCTTCATCCAATTACAACAGAAGGAGGTTTGTAAAGACTCCCTCGCCTCGCCTCGCTTCGCCTCACCTCGCCTGGCCAGGCAGCAGCACCTACCACATCCCCCCCCCAAATACACCAACAAATCCACCAGTACATACTTTCTTGGAGACACACAACTCACACCCTCTCTTCTTTCTCAGGACTGAACCCAAATGCCCCCTCCTAGATTTTCTTGAAGAGGAGGGCCACCTGCTCTGCTGAGGCCCCCGTGCCACACCTGTCGTGAGGAGCCTGGTGGGAACCTCCAGGTGAAAGTGCTGTCTCATCACAGTCCCCAAAATGTCTTGCCCCAAGCTTCTGAGCAAAAGCTCAAGAAAGACTTTTAGTTTTTTTTTTAAAAAAAACACTGCATGGATAGTCTTTTTTTTTTTAATGGTGTTTGTCAGTTATGCACCACTGCCTTACTTCAGGGAGCTACTGAGATGATTTCAAATGCTGTAGTGAAAACGCAAAGATTTTGACTGCTCATCTTATTTGTTTTTTGAAATTTTGGTCAAAAAGTATTTTTGCAATCATTTCCAAGTAGCTCTAAGGAACAGTGTACAGAATTAAACAATTAAAGAAGGAGAAGCTCTCTAAAGGAGATTATAATGAGCAGTAATTACTGTGGAAAACTTCAGGCTGAATGATTGCTTGCTTAAGTAATGATAGCCTAAAAGCTCAATAATCTGTCCTGTTCACATTCATGTGGGACCCTGGATACTGAAGCCATCAGGACTTTTTCTAAAACATAAAAAAGAAGAGGAGTAGGAGGGCAAAAACGCAGCAGATATTGATTTTAATTGGTGAAAAAAAATCCCTCAGGGAAATCGGACACTTTTCTAAACAATCAATTCAGGGCAAAATCCTTCTGGAGACAGTCAAACTGACTAAAGGGCTTCTTCTTATTTGAGTCATGATCTAGATAATGTACCTGAATTATTATTAATATTATTATCATGGTCATCATCATCATTGCTATTGAAGAAAACAGAGGCTCAAAGTGGCAATCACATGTCTCTTCATAAAATAGGTTTCTGTTCAAAATATTAAAAAAAAGTTAAAAAAAAAAGGTAGATGATGGCTACAGGAAAAGAAATGTGCTCATTTACAGAGAGAAAAGCAAGGCACAAAGAAATTAAATTCCTTTTTACAAAGGGAGCTTTTATTAAGGAACAAATGAATAGAAATCACCTGCGTTATACTGCAAGGCCTTCTTTTTCTCTTTAAACAGACAATAGGTTCAGGAAAAAAAGAAGGGCAAAGAATAACTCTCTGTTTTATGCACACACATGCACTCGCTCAAATTGCACTGTCCATATAACTGTCTCTTGCTACTGTAAGAAGCCAAATTTTTCAGAAAACTCCTATTGAGAATAAAACCTTTCTCTTGTTTCCTCACTTGTATTTATTTTGCTTAGCTATATTATGACTAAAAAAGTCATATAAGAGTTTCAGATAACACACACACCATGCCAAAAATAGAGGTATGATTAGCCAGACTCTTGGTTTACTTTCAAAGTGAGGAAAAGTTTGCCTTCCTGTTTTTCAAAAATTTTGAGGGTTTTGCTTCAAAAAGACTAAGCAAAGATTTGCAGGACTAGCCCAACCTGCAGACAACTGTACCTGTTTTCGATTCTTGTGATTGAAGGTTGTGAGTTTATCAGAATTCCCTGAAAGGCAGATTATAAGATCAGTAATGCACATTTTGGTGATTTGAACAAACAAAAGTTTAAGGAGCATGTTCTTTAGCTTACTGAGTTTCATAGCTGGAGGTATATGACAGATGTGCATCCAGTCACAGAAGTTCTGTTTAGATAAGCATGCCAGGTTTGGACTTACCCTTAACTTACTCAAAATTTTGTTTAGAAATCAGCCTGGAACCTTCAGATTAAAGACAGTTTCCCCAAACCTCTCCATTTTTGTTAGGTAGAAGTACAATATGAGACTCTTTTTTCTCTTTTGGTATCTTTAATCACTTTCCAGACAAAGAATGAATGCAGGAAACTGAGAAAACTAAAAAAAAGCAAACCAAAAAAGTTTATTGAAGTTGTTGCGCATAGCAGAAGAGTCATCTTCACTTTCAGGATACCTAAAGGATTAAGATTATCTTCATTAATTGCAGATTATTAAAACATCCTTGCAATTTTTTCATGTTGTACAATAAGACAGCTGGTATTATTCATATTGCAATACAGAGTACTTTCCAAAACTGACTGCGAACAATTTATGAGGGTATTTTTTTTTAATTGTGAATTATCCATAAATAAAAAGATGTGATCAAATTAGCAATCTACATTATTCATATTATTCAAAATTATTTATTTCATCAAATGTTTAATAACTTTATAGCTATACTAAACATTATAAATCCCATAAATATAATTAAAATAGTATGACTGTTTCTTGGGAGAAATAACTTTGATTTCAGAAATCATTACATTTTCCTAAGCATTTACTGTAATCAAGGCATTTATTTCCATGACTTGTTTTCCCTTCACTAAATAAGAGGTGACAAGGTCATTAGTTTGTTGTTTCTTTAGCTATGATAACCTATAACTAGAGAAATTATATTAATCTGAGAATTTAGTTTTTCTTAGCTTAGCTTAGAATTCCGAAATGATTGGATATTGACCTACTTTGAGTCTGACAGTCATTCAGGGTGAAAAAGGTTATTTGCCAGATGAGGCAGAATGATTGTTTGACTTTTAGCATTCAAGAGCGATCAAAAGAAGTAATAATTCTTTGTTCTTGCAACAGGAAGATCACTGGTTTGTTATTTATCATTGTCACAACTTCTTCATGACTATAAATCTTTTCATTAACTGATAATAAAATGGGTAGTTAAAAATGAAGCAAACAGTATGATACCATTCATTCATTTCATGGTATTTTTTGCTGATATTGCCTGAACAAAGATATCAAATAGAGATTATTTAATGCTCACAGCACCTGAAAGTTTAAGCTGCTAAGCACAGGTATGAGCAAACTCTTGAGGAAGTCCTTCCTCAGAATGATTGGGTGAATATTTTGGCTGGTCCAGCTACATAAAATGGAGCAATCATTAAAAATAATGTGCTATAGAGGTATTGTTTATCTTTTTAAAAGAAGTCAAAAGTGAGTGCCTTGAGTGCATCCCCCAGGGATTTGCAGGGGATGCAGGGGTTTGGTTGCCTGGGATCAGGGCCAACTGATGTAAGTTGGTACGCTTATGTAAGTAAGTACCAAGGCTGGTACAAGTGTCCAGCCTTGAGGAGAGCTGTTAGGAAACCTCAGTGTGGTCATCCTGCAATGTCTTTCAAGCTGCCACTCCCTCAGTCCCTGCCTGAGCTGTGTTGCATCTATGCCTATGCCTGGCCATGTTCCTGTTAATTCAAACACTGACCATGACCCAGGAACTTGATTTCCTGGCTTGACCTGCCTCATCACTATAGAGTTGCCTGAGGATCTGGGCTGTGTCTGACCCTGGTTACTGTCATTGGACCTGTCCATCCTGCTCAGGCACTCTGGGTCTCCTGCTGGTGAGGCCGCTGCCTTGTTCTGCTTTGCTCTCATGCTCAGCTTGCAGCTCTCCTTCGCCTGTGGAGAAGCCTGCCTGTGCTGCTCCCTGACATCAAAAATGAGGTTTCCTGAGAAGACCAAACTGGATATTGTGCACAGGGTTTTTTTTCACTGTTCTCTCCGTATCAGTATATGGGTGGTGACCTAAATGTCAGAAGCCTCAGCAGCAGCAGATCACTGATAATCGTGACGGTCAAGAGACGGCTCTCAGCAGTAGAAGGCAGTTTATGGCATCTTAAACGATACCTAAAGACTTGTCTGCAGCTGGACAGATTTGTCTGACAAATCAAAGAATGTTGAGCTCTGAAAAAAGGCAGATGTAGAGATTTAGACATACAGACTTAATGGAGCAGATCTCTCGTTTCCTCATCCCCAGCTACCAGTTATAGCAAATTCCCTGTGTCTGTGCACTGAACAGAGAGTGTGCTTGGTTTCACATATATAACATACAAATAAGTAAAATGTCCTGTCATATCAAGTTTCTAAAGTGTATGTATCATCCTTTGCCTGCCTATCCTGTGCCAAAATATCTAGAGTTTAGTTTTGGTTCAGCAAGGCAATGTGGCATAGGTATAGTTTTAAGTGCACAAAGGTTTCCATGGACTTCAATAACACCATTTGTATGCTTGAAATTATACATACACATAAGCAGCTTATTAAAAGACAGCATTAAAAATTGAATTATTGCATTCAAAGGAAATCCTGGGAATGTTAAATTGTAAGTCTGTAAAGAGAAAGTCAAGCCCTTCCTAACTACCAAATCCACCATGCCAGCTCAGCAACCTTTCCAGCAACTATGTGTTCCAGCAACATGAGGTTCTTGTTTTTGCTGCAACAAATATGCGAGACCCATGGAAAATTGCCTGAATAGTCATCTTCTCTAAACAGAAAGATAAAGTGTAATGATAACAAGGACTTCCAGTCCTCTTTTCTATATATTTTAATTTAAGACATTAATGCTATTTAGAGGCAAAAAAGAAAAAAAAAAGTTAAATGAAGAATCTGGTCTGTTACCACTAAGACCATAAGTGTTTTTGGCTTCAGAACATTTGGACAGTGTATGCATAATTACATACATTTGCATGCAARCATGTGCATAACGTATGGATAGGATTATAGAGTTCTAAAAATGCTAGTATTAGCAATCTGGTAATAGAAA
This sequence comes from Apteryx rowi, assembly GCF_003343035.1. NCBI lineage: Eukaryota > Metazoa > Chordata > Aves > Apterygiformes > Apterygidae > Apteryx > Apteryx rowi. Next base: position 918,216 of record NW_020449819.1, on the reverse strand, counting down.
ATGTACTTTTCCTAGACTAATATGATCGACCTGTCACAAAACTTGGATGTAGATAAACCCTAACATTGCAGGCCTGATTCAGGATTCTGCTAAACTGAGGGAAATAGGACAAACAGAATCAGATAAATCCCAGCTTTGCATGGGCTTTCTTCCTCCTCAGGGATATAAGCAATCCTTTTGCTCATATTCTCTACTAGAAACCTGAAGGACCGAAGCAATCTCATTGTGAAGAAGCAGGCAACTCAGATGAATTTAATCAATTGAATTGGTTTATAGCAGGACAGTAACACCTTTTCCAGAGGGTCTTTCCAAGGACAAACAAAGCAATTCACATTTGGCTCAATAACATTCACTTACATAGCAGGAAAGAATAATTACTCTATTGCAGGAATGAGGGGTGAAATTTAATAGCTTGAGTTATTTTGTAGGTCAGATAAGATGATCATAGTAGTTCTTTCTGACCTTAAAATCTATGAATCTATGCTTTAAGTTGTAGAGACTCCTCTAGTTTTTATATATGGACTAAAAGCTGAACATTGTTCAAGAAGATTAGAAAAGTTTTTTTTCTCCCGAATAAAGACATGGTAGGAGGCAGACTCTCAGATTTCCTCCCTTCCCTCTTTTTAATTCTTCCCCATATTCATTTCAGACATGGTGTCAACTCTTTCTTTATCCCCTCAGGCTAATCATGATTTTAAAAGGCTTCTACCCTCTTTGAATTGTTTTTTATTAGATTTAGGAGTCACATCTAATGAATACAAGTATGCACCATTCAGTGGTCTTCTCAGGGCATACTGTATGGCAGAAAGTAATGACTATGAAGCACTGAACAGTATTTCATAGGCTCACATCAGATCAGTATGATAACAAAGCAGCGCTGAATTATGCAGTTTGATTACCTACAAAATTGTGTGAAAGGAATGATTTTCATTCCCCTGACAATAAAGAGCTAATCATAAATGGTGAAGAGCTGACTGTTGTGTTCTTTCGCTCCTGTGAACGCTTAGTGCCTCCTAATTTCTGTGAGTAGTGAAAAAACAAGTATAGACAATGACCAGATTATATTTAATTTTATGGACTAGCTTTCCACCTCAAACTGTCTGCTGACTTCCAAAAGTGTGTAATTTGCTAGAAATATTTCTCCAAAAAAAATAAAAAAAATAAAAAAAATAAAATGCAAAAGTAGGGTCACCCGGTCAAAACAACAAATTCTTGTCCTGTGAAATGCCATACTTCTTTAAGTGCTGTGATTCAAGGAAAGGACTTATCTCTACCGAACCACCATTCTTCACCACAGCCTTCCTTCATTCATGCTCAGTAACTTTACAATTGATTTTGGGACAATTTGTTTCTGTGAGCAAAGTGTTTTTGAGCAAGCAACACAGTTTCTTGATTGTCTATAAGGTAATTAATTCCTGTAAATTGACAAGAAGTATGAGACTAAGAAGAAAAGGATGCATATGAAAAGGAAGGTCCAGAGTTTCCTCTATTCTAACTTCACATATTCTTATCCATACATAAAATATGATTTGGGGGAAATTTAGAAAGAGAAATTAAATGACTCATTGGTTTACAATCCTGATGTGACTTCACTTCTACACAGCTCAGTTTCTTATGTAACTGCTGTCCCATATGTCCTCTGCCCTACCACATTAATCTTTATATATGAAGTTATCGCCAAAATATCATGGTTCTTTTGGTGAAAATTGCTGACATAGCTAGCAGTGTGATTAGAATCCAGATGGATCCTTTGCCTTAGGGTTATTATCAGCTCTGAGTGAAGATAAACCAACAATTCTCCAATGCCTGCCATATTAACCTTTGTATAACCAAATATGAACATAGAAACCCATAAAACCAATAGTTCCAGTAGTTCTAGGAGGCAGACATGCAAAAATGCATCACTGGTGAACACCACTCAGCCATAAGTGAAATGTAAATCAAACATGGTAAGAATGTAAGCATACCAAAAGAAGGACAGGATCATAAAACAGTAACAAAAAACAGACATTATTTTAATTTCACTTGGCCTGTGCTAAATATGGTAACAACTATTACCTCCAAACTTCACAACATTATCATCATAACTGATATTACGTATAAAAAAGAGAAATCAAAAGAATCAGTAAGTAACTTTCTGAGAGAATGCCTGACTCCGCTAAAAAGTAACATCTTGGGAAGTTTCACACTTCTTTTCAAACAGCACTAGGATTTATCCCAATCACTAGTAGCTGTAGATAACATTTTTCTAAATGAAAACGCTATAGAAGATAGAAGTGTTGCCGTCTTCACTACAATGAAATAGTGTTGTATTTTTGCCACATCTTGCCTTTAGGTTAAAACTCCTCCATTGTTATCAGCATTAAAACTAATTTTACAGGCCCAAACTAGTAATATTATAAAGGCATCTACAAAATCTCCTGTAAGCAATACTGAATCAGAAAAATTTTGAACTAGAAATAATTATTTCTACAAAAAAAGTACAATTATTTAGATAAAATTTGCACACATCCTCATATTTCATGCATGCTTTAGAATGTTTAAGATTTTCATTGTACATTTTCACAGTAAAAATAGCAAAACAAATGAACAGGTAAGAAAGAATCAAGTGGTTTATTACAAATAAAGCTATGGTGAATTCCATCTATCTGAAAACAGAGTACTATCAATACAAGTAGCTAGTTATTCTGGATTTCTCTCCATTTTTTTATCAGTCTGGGTACCTGTATGCTTTGCAGTCCCTGATAATCAGTCAAAATATGTCAGATAAATGCAAAAAAAAAAGGCAAAAAACAAAACCCCACAATCAACTGAAATTACAGTGAAAAATATATGAAGGCTGAAGAAAATTTATATCCAGATGTTTTCAGTGATCATTAGGATACCTGCAAATAAAGTAGAAGGGAAGAGGACTGTTTAAAACTCTGTTCACATTTGGCTTCAAAATTTATAAAAAATTGTATTGCAACAGCTGTATTTTCAGCTTAGGAAAGACAGGCCAGGAAAGCGAGGTGGTGGAGTTGCTCTTTATGTGAGAGAGCAACTGGAA